>NC_142441.1:133982500-134255000 GCF_059453495.1 Arachis ipaensis
GGAGAGCACCTCTTTTCAATTGGCTCAAATTAAACATTGATGCAACCATCAAATTCTGGAACAGTAGGGATTGTAATGGATCAATTAGAGGAGGGATGACAGCTATGATTCATACAAACTCTAGTCTCACTGAAGAAGCAATTGCAATTAGGTAAGCAATTATTCTAGCAGAAAATCTCAACATTGAAAATGTAATAATTGAATCAAATTGCTGCCAATTAGTTCAAATTCTCAAATTAGAGAAGAATTTGTGGGAAGTGGATCCAAATATATATTTAAGACATAAGAACAATTTAGAAGAGACTCTCGAACTGTGGTTTTACCAGGATTCCTCGAGAGAGGAATGAGCTGGCTCACAATCTCGTCATCCTAAAGTTAAAAAATCAACTTATCAACAACTGGCCAATATGTCCACCCATCCAAATTACACAATTATGGGCATAGATACCTCTCCAACTCCACAAATAGTGACCGTGTTCCTGACCATAATCGACATCAAAACCTTCGCCTGTGGCAGCTCTCTATTCATCTCGCTCTCCAAGCAAGAAGGAAAGGTTTTGTCTTCAACCTCGTAGCGTTATTCAGTCCGATGTAGCAGTGGTTCCTTTCACAATCATCCCTGGCTAGTGGCTACTGTGAAGAACTCCTTCCAAGTTCTCTCTCTCTATCAAATCTCCATCAAGTCTTTCAAATGCCCATGTGCAATGTTAATGGGTTTTAATTTCAAATTAAAAGGACGTTATAGGAGAGGGAACTACTCTTGGAATAGTAAGTAGACATAGAAATTATTGTTTTAGTATCAGGTTGAATTTTGGTCCGGGTGAATTTCTGACCTGGGGCCCTTCTAAAAAAAACTGACTAATGACAAAAAAAAAGAACTTGACTCAAACTTTTTGTCTGTTAGCTCATGTAAAAAAAGTACACACACACACATATATATATAAGAACACCTAGGCGTGAAACATGCTTAGCAACAACCCCAACTCTCAAAAATGTCTCTTTAAAAATCACCTAAATCAAAAGGCCAAACGGAACACCGATCCAATTGATTATGAAGTTCGCCACCAATTCAATGAATTTTATTCACGTACACCCAACGAATGAATGCTACTTTCTTCAACTCCTGTGGTAATGAAATGATCGTCTATAGGAGTGTGCAGATTGAAGACTACGCAAGCATTAATTAACGATGTATGTGTATATCACATACGTTAGAGTAGAAATGCCACTTTTAGAGGTATATGCTCAAGAAAGTTAACTTTCTTTTTTCGCCAACTGTGTCTTAGCTTCATTCTTTCGTTTGCTTCATCTCACTTATAATTTCTAAATATTTACCACATAAATGCATGCAGATATGATATTAATGAGAGCTAAGGCCTAAGGGTAGCAGGATATGCATTATTGATATATCGATGTAATATATCATCCATAAGGTAATTCTCTCGTTTCACGTAAACACGTTGAAAGTGAAATAGTTGCCGGTTTTTGCTCATCGTCCTTCTTAGTTCGTACTTCGTAGAGAAGAATTATTGGAATCTATTAAACACGGACACCTGGCTCATTTGTCGTGTCCGTATGTGTGTTTTTTATTTCTAACGGTGTCTTAATAAAAGAAAAAAGTTCTCTTACACGTTTACACACTTAAATATCATTATATGTTAGTATATTCAACTTTATCTTTAACATGTGTTTTTAAAATAAATTTAAAAATAATATATATTATTAATTATAAAATTAAAACTATTTTAAATATTTTATATAATTAAAAAATAAAAATAATTATAAATTAATTTATATTTTATATATATGTCATATTTTTATATCATATCAAAATTTAAAATTATGACTGTATGTCTCGTATCATATTTTATTTTGTGTCTGTCGTGCATCATAGATTGATGAAATTATTGTAGTTTTGACTTTATAGCTCAAAATTAATAAGTAATGAGCTCTTATGGTCTCCAACAATTCTAGTCTATGATGGAGTCAGACAATTTAAATAATGAGAGGGAAAATATATTAAAAAAGAAAAAGAGTTAGAATTATATTTTAAAGGATTCTGGCGGATTGCATTTTCCCATCGGTTCTATATTTTAAAGGTTAGAATAATTTAGATTACCGAAGAAGGAATAAAAATGAAAAACCTAATTTAGATTACCTAATAAAGCAGAGCATTATCTGAAGAATACTAAAGTATCAACACTTTTGGTTAAAAAAAATTATAGTCAAATATAAGTTAAATATAAAGGAAAATACTAATCATTTACTTTTTTATTATCTAATACTATGTAAAGTTAATTAATAAAGATAAGAAAAAATAAAAAAATAAAAAGTTAATTACTTAATTTTATTCTAAGAGAGTTTATGAACAAATATTAATACACTTAGGAGAAAATAAAGGGTGCAATATCTTTTTAACTTTAAATTTTAAATTTTAAATTTTAAATTTTAAATTTTAAATTTTAAATTTTAAATTTTAAATTTTAAATTTTAAATCTGAGTTATTGATATAAATATAATAATAAAAAAATTAAGATTTCTTTAATACAGCACTCTTTACTTAATAAAAATCGTTTAATGATGAACCGAGAGCATTTATTAATTAATTTCAGCAACAAATACAAATATAAGGAAGGCTTCATTCAATTACTATAAAACAGAATAAGGTCACTACTCCCTTAAAACAAATAATGACACAATAAAGATATTACTAATATAGGGAACAAATAAGCATCAGAACAGAATCATATGTAACATAATATAAGATAAGATACATGAACATTTAGATCTGCATCATCAAGTCTTGGAAGATCTTCATGACAGGAGCAGGCAAACCAAGAAGGACATTGATGTTTCTCCTCTCAATGCCATGAGAAAGGAACAAGATGACTTCCTTCTCAGGCAATGAAACTGGGCCTGAGAGAACAGGCTCACCCCAACCAAAATCAGTGGTGTGAAATGACAACCTTGACCATGTTGTGATCAAAAGGGTGCATGCCAGTGATGGCCTTGCCCTTGTCACCTCAAAATAATCTATTGCTGATCTCATATAACTGTCTGTCACCATCTTTATTGCATTTTGAATTAGACTCACAGCATACGAGAAGGGCTTTTCTGTAAGTTCACCTGTTTCACACATACAATTTTTTTTTGGGTTAATTTATTGAAAACAAAACTGTTATTTTAGTTTCAGAACTAATTTTATATTTTTATAAGGTTAAAATAATCTTTAATAATAAATCTAATCTAATCAACATTAACATTTTAAAAGAATCATTTGAATCATTTTAAACGATAAATACCTAATATAAAAAAATTAATTTAGACTGATAATTTTGAACACATAAATTCCAACAAGTTAACCAATAACAAACTAACAAATATTTTTAAATTATACTCCATATTTATTAATTATTATTAATTAGTGATTATTTAAATAAAAACATAGAGTAATTTGTACTTTTCAAAACTAATAAAGAATTGAATTGTCTCATTTAAAATAGATAAATGCTATGGTGCCTATTTATTAAAAAAAGTTAAAAATTAATATTTAATTTAAAAGATATAAAAAAATTATTTTTAAGAAATTAAAACATACTATAAAAAGAAAATAACAATTGATAGACATTATAGAATAATAATATTTCTGACAACCTCCTCCCAAAAAGTCTTTTATAAAATCTTACTCCAAATCTATCATTTAAGTCTCAACAAATAATTCAACAACATAACTTTAACACAGTGGAAGATATAAATTTTGGAATGGTATCTAGATTCTTCAATTTTATCCAAACCTATTTCTTTTCAATTGTATTTTGTCTCTTTATTTTCAATAGTTTAAACTTCTCTAACAATGGATGCACATAAATCTGGACAATTCTATGAAATTGTAAGGTTAATTTTAGAGATTAGAACATACTCACACTACCACCTCTGTAAAACTGTAACCATCTTCACGTTCATTCATGCAACCCATGCTATTTTTATTTGGGATAAATGGCTTCTTTCACTTTGTATTTCTAAGATTTACAGCTTCTTTAGTTGTTTTCGTCTTTCTGCTTCTTAACATTATTGGGACCTAACTGTTTCCCTTTAACTTTTAAAAGTAGGCTCCGAATTTTTCTTTTAAGGATGACAAGACAATTTTAATGAAAAAGGTGGTAGATACTAGATACATCTAAAGAGAAGGACGGATTTGTCTCATAGTCATACTATGTAAGTTTAAAGACTAAGTGGATAAAGATTAGGGATTAAAATAATCATAAAAAAACCAATGGATAAATCATATTAAACAACAATAAAGATTTATTTGATTAATTTTTTACCAAAATTTAACATAAACTAATTTAGGGTATTAATCTAAAATTTGAATCGTTATATTATATATACCTGCTTGGCAGACAGAATTTGTGAGCACAATTCCATTTCCAAAATATCCTTTGGGAAGAGGAGGATTAAACTTGGCCCTGCCATCAACAGCAAAGAGAAGCTTAGTCTCTTGGTTCGGCAACATCTTGAGAGCCTTGGTTCTTGCAATCCAGACAAACGCAGAGAGCACTTCAAAAGTGGTGCAAGAATCAAGAACCCCATCTTCCATTGCCTTAGCCTTGAGGCTCTTGAGCTTCTCAGGGTCAAAGCAGAAGGACCTATAAACCATGTCATCTTCATACAAGGTGTTGGTGCTTGACTTGTCTTCTATGTCAGCAAATTCTTTGTGAATAAACTCTATCTTTGGTGGCTCCCTTGCCTTCAGAATGCTTCTGTCTAGGAATGGAGGAATTGAGAGTGGAAGCTCTCTTGCTACTTCTCCCCATGAGTTCACAAACTCCATGGCTCCTATTCCATCAAACATGCAGTGGTTCATGCACAATCCAACAGAGAATCCTCCACACTTGAACTTAGTCACCTGGAATAAGTAGAGATATCTCAACCATTGTTCTAAAACTTTTCTTCAACTTGCATAAATAAATAAATGTGAGAATTCAAGTACAGTCAACTGACGTTAAATAATTTGATTGATTTGACTAAATTTTTATTTAATGACTCTCAGTTATTAATTTTACGTGAAGTTCACTACACTTGAGTTTTCACTATAAATAAATTTAAATAATAATATAAATAAAATTAAAAAAAAAAAACCTGGGCAACCAAAGGAGGCATCTGAAGTATGTGCTTTGCATCAGGTATGTTATAAACCAACATACCAAGAGTAGCAGGGTCTGGCTTTGTGATATCACCAATCTCTTCCATTTCACAGTTTGCTTCAGCTTCCACATACAGTGCACCCTCACCTGTGCAGTCCACTATAAGCTTCCCCTCTGAACTTATGCTCAGCCTCCCAGCAAGAGGGTAATACTCTACAAGCACCTTCTTCAACGCGTTCTTCATCACAACCGCCGCCTTCTCGTTCCCCCTCTCCGCGCTTTTGAAGCAGTATACGGTTCTCACGATCACCGCAATGTTCTGGTCAAGGTTAGATAGAAAATACATTCCTTTCTTTGTTTCTTCTGCTGGAGCAACTAGACTTGGTTCACTTGTTAGCTTCACGCTTACTTTGAAACCGCCGCTGTTTCCATTTGTCATTGCCATCTCAATATAATAAATAATCCTCTGCCAGATATTAAAACAAAAAATTATGTTAAGATTCTATGCAGTTCTTGCTGTTTTTCTAGATATACATAAAAGAAAATTTAAATAAATATAAGAAAGAACACATTGTTTTATGAACACATCTTCGTGTGAAGAATATGTTTGACCGAACAAGTTTGACTAAACTATGAAACTGTTCATAATAACATTCTCACACGAAGATATCTTCATAACCACCTTTCATAAAAGCAATAATGGTATTTGTGTGACTATAATGCATAAGTCGTGTGTTTTTTCATACCTGAAGCTGAAGGTGTGCCTCACACAAATATGATTTATGTCTTTAACTCTTTATGATGAGCCTCTTGGGGAGCTATAGAGAGAGAGAGAGAGAGAAAGTAGTAAGGTGTTGTTTGAGAACACAGCAATGGCAGAAAATAAATATAATGTGAAGGTGAGAGGTAGTTGTTTATATGCAACGGTGCAAGCTAATAAGGGAAGATGGTGCTTGTTTTAATGTTTTTAAGATTTAATATGATTTTAGTAAATTTTTTCCCTTTTTTTTTTTTTAACAAATACGGGTGAGGGTAGGCCACTAGTAAAAGAGACCAAGGACACAAGGAACAAAGACAAATTAAGGGAGGCGAAGCATGCAAAAAAAAAATAATAGGTCTATGTGTTTGGTGTGGTTGGTATCCCACATTTGATAACCTAATATTTTTGCTTCATTAGTTTTTCCCTTCCTATTACATCATCATTTCCCCAGTAGACTCAAAAGTTTCATCACCATGCCTCACTAGTCACGTTTCATTTTAACTAAAGATGTCCTTATTTTATGTATATATTGTCAATAATGTTCCTTCTCTTTTTTAAAAGATTTTAACTAACTAATATTTTGAATAGCTTATAGAAAACAAAAACAAAAGATAAAAAAATACATCACTTAATTCTAGCAAGCATATATATATATATATATATATATATGAATAATTAATTAGAAGTGGTTATTGTGAATCAGGAGACCTATCACAAATAAATAATTAATTTGAAGGGCTGAAGGGGTTATTAACTTATTATCACTCAAGAGACCTATCACAAGGAGCATTTGATTTTGTTCCATAAGCATGTAATCAAGCGTTCACCATAAACAAAAAAGGTTCAGACTTCCATAGCTTGTTTGAATAGACTTTCTTGACCAGTTTTCATGTCCTTCATGAAACTTTTGATATAAAATAATGTAATTATTACTATAAGAATGGATATCCTTGCCAATTCACCTTTCCTAATTGATATTAATGAATTTTTTATTTCATAATAAAGATTAAATTGAAATAAATATTTTATAAAAAAAATAACAATAAATAAATAAATTATTCATTATTATTATTATTACGGATATAAATACTAATAAATTTAAATAAGTTTAAGTTATCCAAGAACCCTCATCTCTTCACTTTATAGAATCCAAATCCTTTGTCGAACCTTAAAACAAAACAATCTTAATTCTAACTATTCATCATTAAGCCTCCTTTTGTCCTTGCTCTTAAAAAATATGATTGAAACAATACGAAAAACGAGATAAAAAAATTTCTTCTAGTAAGGGTGTAAGCGTGAATACGCTTTTACTAAATGAAGAACACTAAGAACATGTAAATTATCTACGTAAGATGGAGAAACGTGGAGAATTCAAGAAATTATAGTTTACTGTATTATTACGCAAGTAATACAATTAGGTATTGATTGTGCATCCTAAAAAGATCAGGTAACTGAAAAATGAAAATTTATTCAGTGGCCCCAGTCAACTATGGTTAGATCAACAATAATGTCTACACTCTAGTGCACTCTTTAAAATTTTCTGGATTCCGAAAAATCCAGGAGACGTTGACCATATATACCCATATAATATTACATAATGGCAATAGGCAAAATCATAACTTGGCAATGGCATAACGAAGTTTGCCAATCATGGCTTAAGCCATAAGCTTGTTTTCCATGTTAAGGATATTCATTAGGGCATTTATTGCTAGACATAACGCAGAAATCTCAATACAAAGTAATTACACTAAAGAAGAAAATATACACAAAATACAACAACAATTTCCTTTGATGGATTATGTAACCGATTAAATTGCCAATTGCCGACATTCATAGATGTGTATTAGTGTATTACAATCTCTCTCAACAAAGTATGAATGAAATTATACAATTTTAAAAAATTTACAGACGACGTGTATTCCTTACTTTAAGAAAATTACAAATCTTGTTGGAAAAGATAACAGGATGCATGGGTTTCTTCTTGTCTTACCTATTAAGAAACATGATTGCAAACTGCACTATAACAGCTAGGCCTCCAATATAGCATTGGGGAACCTATACAAGGCCAAAACCCAATCAAATGCAAATCTATTAGAGGAAGCAGTTTTAAGAGCTTTGAATATTTTTTACATCACATGGCCTCTTTTGTGCTTTTGCTTCTCAACAAGTGATCTCCCACATTCAGTGTGGTCTCGCAGACCTTAATGGCCTAACCTACTTAGACAAGCAACTCCTTCTTCTAGATAATGTTCCCTTTCGATCCAAAAATCGTTGGAATCCTATTTTTTAATCACGAGTGTAGAGTTAATGAAGGTTGTTTGAAATTCATAAAATTCCCAATGGCTTACACAAGCAAAAGGGCTAGAGAAGGTATAGACAGACAAAAGGAATGAGAGTTTGACACAAACCTTCATTATCCCTGCTAGTACAGCACCTCCAAGGTACACCATGTGCTTTCTACGCGGTGGATCCTCAATTCTTAATCGCAATTTCT
The DNA here is from genome assembly GCF_059453495.1 of Arachis ipaensis. Taxonomy (NCBI): domain Eukaryota; kingdom Viridiplantae; phylum Streptophyta; class Magnoliopsida; order Fabales; family Fabaceae; genus Arachis; species Arachis ipaensis. The sequence continues at coordinate 133,990,899 of NC_142441.1, forward strand.
GATAATCACCAGAAAAGGGAAGAATAATAAGTTTATGGAAACAGTGAGATGGCTTAATATATGACTGCAGTTCGATAATCTGTCCTTGCAAAGGATCAGGTCTACATAGAACTTAAAACATATTTTTTCCTGATACAAAGAACTCTATAACAGAGACAACATACAAAAACTCGTAAATTTAAAATTTGATCTGATGTTGCTCCAATGTTATAGTGTGTTTTTTCTTGCAACTCTAAATAGCAAATGCAAGTTGAACCAAATCTAACTACTCTAAAAGCACATAAATACTAAGATCTGATGCAGTTTACTACATAAGATTCGTTAAAAGGTAACTTTCCCATTTACCATGCACTTTCAAGTAGTAAGAACCAGGTTTGTTGTTTCAGATATCAACAGTAAGGTTAGATTGGGAATTTCAGAGATAGTTTAAGAATGCCAACAAGGTTGGAGGATTGTCCACACTAACTTTGATGTGGGGTACTTGAAATGAGACAAATAGGTCCTAAACTAAAAGATCAAAAGAAATATTTGCTGCTTTTCTTTCTTTTTTTTTGTTCCCAGGACAAGATTTTTCACCTCTTGATGAATTAGCAACCAATTCACTTCTATATGCATTTCTCTTACTTTTTTGAAACATACTGTATTCCTCTGATTTGACAATCACTCGAAACTTTCATCATCCTCAAATGACATGATGAGAAACCAAAAGGGGAAGTGCTTAATAAAGGAAGGGACTGAATAAAAGATTCATATTTTAATTTTTTTTGCCACATAACATAGGGCGATTGATATTTTGATCCAATTAGGGTTCAAACTAATGAAAAGGGAGCTCTCATAATTTGAAGCAGGGTACATATTGACCAAATTTTATTCAGAGCTCCAGCCTTTTCTCCAGTAGTTTTTTGAAACAAAAGCAATAACAATAAAACAACCAAACCTCTTCTCACACTAAATTACAGGTTGGAGAAAAATGGATCTTAAGGAATCAGCAGAGCAAACACATCCATAAGCGGAAAAATAAAAAAGAAGTCGCAACTTACCTTCAATCCATCTTTGTTACCCTTCAGAACAACATCAAGATAACGATCAAGTATTTCCTTTTCCAATCTGAAAAGGTACAGAGACTTATCAACTTTAATCTTGAATCTCATTCAAAACAAGCATGAAATTATTGAAATATACTTGATGCATACCATAAACAAGAAACAAGAACTTTAAAATAGTATATACTTAGATAAGTAACCTAGCTTGCAATAGCACTATCTTATAACTGCACACAAAATGTTTTATGAAATCTTCTAACAATAAAAGAAATCCCTAAATTGTGTGTGAACCTTGGCACAACATTAAGATTGCTGTTTGTGGCTTGAAGGAACAACCTATCCACTTGCAGGGTTAAAGTAGAATATATCTACCGTTTCCATACCCTACCATGTTGAATCCTTGTGTATTTGCAATGCCCCTTACTAAAGGAATCCCTAGTCATTAGTTTTTGTATAACCAATAGCTAAGTCAACCAGGGATTTTTTTTTTTTTTTTTTTTTTGCCCGGGGGGTAGAGAAAGAATTGCATTATGAGAAGAAGGATCCCCTATACAAAAGCCAAAAAAAACAAGATTTATCTATAAAGCATCGCTTTCCAATCTCTCAAAATGTCTGAGAGGGAAAGTCCCCTATAAAGATCATCAGCTTTACACCAGCTACACGTTAGGAGTCTAATTCCATCCCATAAATCATGCTTGTTAGAAAATCTGTCACTGAAAGTGTGCGCATTATGCTCCAACCAAATAGTACAGTGGCGAAAACAGCACATTGCCACAAAAATGTTGCCTCTTTTCTACTACCAAACTCAAAAAACCCAGCCAAAAGAAATTGGTCTAGGGTTGCAGGCATACCCAACATTCATCTAAGATGCTCAATAAGTTGTTCCATAAGAAAACAGCTATTGGGCAATGCAAAAACGTGGATTTGACTCTGAATTTGCCCCCACACACAACACATGCATCAGGGGAGATAACCTTATGTGGCCTTTTAACCTACAATAAGTCATCGGTATTAATTCTTTGAGCACAGCTGTCCATATAAAGATTTGACTTTAGAGGGGACTTTGGACTTATGTTAGAGGAATGAGTGAGAAAAAGGAAGAATTTACAATTAAAACTACCAGAGTGGTCAAGAGACCATATCCTTTTGTTAGGGTTAGAAGCAGAAAAATCGTTAATGAGACCTAAGAGAATTAAAAGTTCACAGGATTCTCTATCATTATCATTAAAAAAGTGGAAGTCCCAAGAGAAAGAGGAACCCTGTCTAATGTAAAAGGACCAAATTGGAGAATTATAGAAGATAGATGATAAAGAAGAGGAAAGGCTAGGTTGAATGAGACCCATCACCTACCAAAAAGGAGAACAAGGGTTTGAGAGTACTGTAACCTTGAGAAATGATCCAAGGGCTAGCAGCATTAGCATCCCACCCATTCATGTCCATACCATATTTACTTCTGATAACTAGATGCCAGAGAGATTGAGATTCTAATGGAAAATGCCATAGCCATTTTGCCACCAAAGTAATGCCTTTAGCACAACAACAAACTTCCCAAACCTCCTTCCTTTTTAGGACGAAAACAAACTTTCCAATTCTCGAAGTGATCCTGCTTTGTATCCAAAACACTGCGCCAAAGAAAATCCTTCATAATCTTTTCAACAGTGTTTGCCACTCCCACTGGAATACAGAACAACGATAAGTAAAGAGGAAACTTGAGTGGCAAGACTGAATGAGAGTGATTCAACCACCTAAAGAGAAATAGGCCCGTTTCCAAATTGCCAACCACTGAGAAACCTTCTTAACAGCAGCATCCGAAAAGGAGATAGATCTAGGATTGCCACCCAGCAAAGCATAACTAAGAATTCAAGAAGATACTTTCAAGTTTCAACCAATGAATTTGCACTTGGATTATAAGGTTCAGAACAATGGACAACGGTCAATCACACATCTGTTTATGGAGGATTTAACTGCTGTTATGGCTGAATGCCAAGGATCCAACATAATAGGAAATTGAAGGGTTGCAAGAAGAATCTAATAAAACATCAGAACATGCTATATGAATATGCACGCTTATCTCTACTATATCTATTTATGCTATTCTACTATATATAAAAAGAGGATTTCCCTTTTTGGTGTCTAGCTCTTTTTCCCTAAAATACCCTTTTTCAGATATTAAAATATCATAAAATATTTTTGTAACTTACAAGACTTGAACCCAAGACTATGTAGTTAAAAGACCAAAGTACTTACCATCTTAATTCTTAACTATTCTCACTTTTGCTATTATTATACATATTGAAGAAAGATAAGGTTGAATGTGCCTATTAATTCACCAGTATATATACAATAATGGCAGCAATAAAACTTTCAGCAGCTCAAATATTAAGGAAAATTTGAGCCAAAGTAAAGGAGAAAGAACAAACTACCGGCTTGGTAATCCAGGATACATGGTGCTCCCTCCACTTAAAACTATGTGTTGGTAAAGCTGCAAAACAAAAATTTACAATATTATAGACAATGAATTGTAACGCATAGGTAATGGCACAATTCTCTATATAAATTATAAGGAAAAATTGCAATGGTATAATTATCCAGTAAAAATAGTAAATGACAATGTAATTTAATTATAAACCATATGTCATCGGATGTTCCAAGGATATGAAAGAAACATAAGATATGTAAACCTTCAGGATTTACTTGATTGAGTGGTTAAAAATGGACAGCAGAGAAATTGAGGACAGAATGAAAATGATTCTCGACCAAAATAAGGCCCAATGTAAAATTGAGCTATATTTTCATTTCCACTTTCCATATCATTTTTTCCAAGAAACGAAGTTTTCCTTCCAATCATGAAGCCAAAAGATTCAATGAAAGGCAAAGAACTGCTGTAATAATTTAAATGCTTCTTTAGTTATCATTGACAGAAAACAAGAGGAAGTCTTAAGAGTGGGATGATTCAATATTAATCACATAGCAACCCTTCCAAATTCAATTAGAAGACATAAAGGAATCTTCAATAATATAATTCCCAAGATGACCACAGGAAAGGCAGAGGAGGAACGGGAAGGGGAAAGCGAAACGGAGGGGACGGCAGAGGGGAAGAGAGAGAATTGAAGGGTAAAAAGGAGTTAAATATTTTGTGAATAAATTTAAGGGAGAAGACATAACAAACTCTTAAATCACTTTGTTTGATCTGACAAACTTGCTTGATAAGGCTTGAGACAATAATATCTAAGGCTGCGTTTGTTTTTGAAAACAGGACAAAACAAAACACTGAGAACAAGACACAAATAATAGAGACACAAAATTTTGTGTTCCTGTATTCTGTTTGGTAATAAACTAGAACAAATTATGTAAATTCAATTTTTTTTCATTCAAAAAATTTGAGAAGAAAAATATAATAATAAAAAATATAATTATGAAAAATTAACAAGAATGATGAAAAAAAATAAAAAATAAGTTGTATCCCTTGTTAGTATCTCTGTGTCCTTCCTGTCAGGATAGACACAAAATACACTAATTCAATGTCTCTGTCCATGTCTCATCTGTTAAACACGATTTTGTATCTATATGTCCCTGTCTCAGTCCTGTCCCTGTAAACAAACGCATTCTTAAAATATTTGTAATCTAAGTCATCTTAGCCTAAGAAGATTAAAGGAGAAAAATATCCTGTAAACCCTTATTCAAACAATGAAACTTTCAACGTAATTGAGGAGTGGATGTAAGACAAATTGTTAGCCGAACCAACACACATCTTTGTGCATTTCCCAAATCTATCTCTTTATATTTACCATTTCACTGTTGTCTATATACCTCAAAAATTGGTTTTAAAACTGACTTAAAGTCCTTGCGCACCTCAAAAACTACTCTCTCAATTATATCTTGTTTTTTTGAACTAACGTTTATCTTCTACTGCACACAAGTACAAGAAACTTGATAAGCCTTATGTCTGTTTTTCAGAAAAATTATATCTAAAGCTCGACTCAACCTCCCTTCTCATGCACAACTAACCATTTTAATTGATAGCAGAGTTGATCCTTTAAGGGGTTAAGCATCCAAACAGTTGCAAAGGAAAAGGTCTTACAAATGGCTGAATCTTTAAGTTATAGTGAAGGACTATCTCTCAATCGTCTTCCTTATTTTGATGTAGAAAACTACTGTTGCTGGAGAGACAAGATGAAACAAAACTACTGTTGCTGGAGAGACAAGATGAAACTCTTCATGTAACTCACTACTTTGGATATGTGGGAGATTGTTGAACATGTCCACAGCACTACTAGGAAAATGGCAAAGTTGTCAAAACAGTCATCCCCAGAGATCGGGTAAATTGATAATCACAAGGCTAAAGTTTCAACTGAATGTAAACGCCAAGTATATTATGATATCTCAACACGTCTGAGTATGACAAGATAGTATCTTGTGATACAGCCAAAGAAATACGAAATAGATTGAAGATATTACATAAAACCCCTGAAGTGAAAGAAATGAAGATCAACATCTTGGTGTGTAGATATAAAGACTAATATAAAAGAGGGATATACCATTTCTGACATGTCTACTAGATTCATGAATATAGTCAACTCATTTAAAATTCTAATAGTTCTTAAATCAATTGTGATCTGAATCATCTTAGCATGAGAAAACTTAAGGAAAAAATATCTTGTAAACACTTATTCAATAGTGGAATTCTTAACTTGGTCGATGATTGAATGTAAAACAAATCTTTAGACGAACCAATCAACCAATATACATCTTTGTGTACTCCTTAAATTTGTTTTTCAGAAAAATTATATCTAAGTACGATTCAACCCCTTTCTCATGCACAATTAGCCATTTTAGTCCGTTCCACTAACCTATAGATGGGAGGAAACAAGAAATCACACAGGAAGTGATTCTTCTAATAGCTGTCATTTGTTTTATCTCTGAAGTAGCTAACCATTAATCTCATTTTCGACATTGCCAATATTGTGTTTTGGCTTATAGAATCAAATTTCAAATGATGGAAAATATTGTCAGCTTTCAAGCCTAAAATGGTGATAAACGGAATCAGTATTTATTTACTTAAGATAAGGATCCCAAATAGTATAGATTTCAAATGGAATATCATACCATCATCCGATTGTCAATATCCATTTCCTGAATGCATCTAAAGACCATGTCAGCCATTCCATCACCTTCAACATCTATAAGTTCCTGCTTAGCAAGGGAATCATTAGAAACTACAATGGCACAAGTACATCACAGACACGAAGGTCGTGTTCAAATTTTTTCTTTTTCTCATTAAAAATTCATCTCATGAACCATAATCAATCTAACAAGATTTGATTTGCCTACCGGAGTGAAAAGAGCCTCAGGAGCCTGGAACCTTTCAGTGCCCACTTTAATGACCCGCCCGTCTGGAAGCTGAGATACAGAGAGTAAATAATTAAGTGATACCAGCAAATACGTTAAACCAAAGACGACCAAGAAATAATAATGACAACTCCATTTATTACAAATTCATATGTGCATTAGGGCACAAAATTCAAATTGGATACAGAGAGGCATGTGAAAAGAAACATGAAAAAACAAAGTGAAAAGAAACATGAGAAAACAAAGTAAACAAAAACTGAACCCCTGTCTATCTCCAAGCAATCTGTTTCAACTACAATTGCTAACAAGATCAATCATTATATGCATAGCATACTAGTCAATCTCATGGGATCTCGGTGTCCCATCGCAACCCAGCATACATCTGAGACGAGATCAGATGAGATCTCGGTTTTTTTTTTTTTTTCATCCCAGCTGTCCTGGCCGGATCCTGGCCAAAACCCCAGCTTGGCAAATCCCACTGGGATCTTATGCAGGTGCTGAAACACGATTTTGCCCCCTTATAACTAACTTCTACTTTGGTTTTAAAGGGGCATTTAAGTAATTTAACTATCCATCTATGGTGATGATTGATCATTGACAATCTAAATTAGGATTTATGAATTTATGAGTTTTATTTTGTATGGATTATGGAACTATTATGAAATATAGAACTTTAAGATTTTGGATTTAGTTATGATGCCTAATACATAGTTTATTTTTAATTACTTCTTTTTTTAAAAACAAATATATATATATATATATATATTAGAATTTTCCTCTACCTCTGTTCAAATCTCAGCCATCCCATGCTCTGGGATCCCAACATCCCAGTTTTGGGGACTTTCGGGATGCGATGTGATTCGAGATACTACAATACACAGACATAGTCCTCTAAAGATTCCAAGAAATTCAGCGTATCAACTTACCGTATAGTTCTTGACAAGGATAGTGGTCTCAAGCCCCAATTGATATTCCCTCTTGTAATCATAACTGTGGGAAAACAGAAGTGGCTATTAAGAAAACATACAAAGACCACAGGAGACCAAAATATATCATGAGATTGCTTCTAACCTTATATAGCATAGTTTCTCCTTGATTTCCCTAACGGTCTCAAAGTCCGCAGTCCTATTCAGTGCATACCTTGAGAAAAGAAAATAGTGTTTAAGCTAGAACTGAAGTGTAAGATAGAAAGAGTCAATTTGACGTCATATTAATATTAGGACATATATGAAAAGAATTAGACCTCACCCCCTTCTTGAAAGCAAATCAACAAGATAGGATGTTATGTGTCGGCCAGCTACATTCATCCGCTTTGTTAGATGAGGGAATGAATAGCCATCAACAACTGGAACCTGGATCGCAACATTGATTATTAACATTTTTGGAATGAATAGTTATAATAGTAACACTATCAAATTTATAACAGGTGCTCAACTTATTAGCCCATTTCTGCTTCCTTAAACTAATGGTGCAACATATTTTAAACCAGGATAATTAGTGATGATCAGTCAGTATATCTCTCCTATATAAAGCTTTTAGTCTGAATAACTTCTCCTGGTCAATTTTTCATTTTCATTGCCTTATATGCCCTTATCAGAAACCATATTCAAGTTAGTTATTGATCACATCTAATTGCTGGAAACTTTGTTAATTATTTTTCTCAAATTAAATACTATATTTTCATTTAAGAATATTTTAGAAAAAAGGCTAGGTGAAGTGCTTATTGTTTTGCTAGCCTGAATTACGCTATAATCATTATGAAATAAAATGGATACCCAATAAGAAAGATAGACAATGAATCACAAACTGCAAGGAACTATTAAGGATGGGATGGAAATGATATGATGACACATTCATAGATTCACCATGAATTAGCACAAAGGATAAAAGTAAGTAAATAAGTTCAAACAATCTATTGTTTCAAAGGATGAACTCACAAATGCACCATTAATTTTCAAGCTCTCATCAAATAAGTCATGCTTATCAATATATTTTACAACAACAACAACAACAACAAAGCCTTATCCCACTAAGTGGGATCGTTATCAATATATTTAATGACAATAAATTAGCACTCCATCAATATCAACACCTTAGACAAACGTAGCATTCAAATGGTTGAAAGGGTGGTAGTTATCATAATTATGAGTACCAAATTGGTATGAGCTGAACCAATTCATTAAATGCTAAATGTGTTTTCAACTGAGATTATCAGGAAATGTGCTATTTTCTATGCCAATATTTCTTAGGAATAACACACTTTTTTAAAATGTTTGATTTAGCCATTTGGGTACCGTACTCAATTCATTGGATACTTGTTATTTGTTATAAAAGATCAACACAACAATCAATAGTAATCAAACATTTAATAAAAGGTATACGCCTAAATGGCTTGACTCTGTAATCATATGCAATTGGCATGGATTGTAAAAACTGATCGTTAAAGACAATCAAGGAAATCTAAAAGAAAAATAACAATGAAAACTGGGAGACTGAATCTAGCAGTTACACCAATCTATTATATAGAATCTACTATATATAATGGGCCCTAAAATATCCTTTATCATATATAAATCATAAAAAAAAATGTTATTTATAAGATTTGAAGCCAAGCTCTCTTAGTTATAGTATAAGTTACCATAATGTGCCTGTTAACACACTAATAAGTAATAAGCATAAAAAAAATTTAGGTAGTGTAGAAGATAATTAGTTACCACATGAGTGACACCATCACCAGAGTCAATAACTAATCCAGTCAACAAACCTGTGGCAAGTAACAAAATGTTGGTGCAAGATTAAAAAGTTAAAAGTAAAAGGAGAGAGAGAGAGAGAGAGAGAGAGAGAGAGAGAGAGAGAGAGAGAGAGAGAGGATATCTTTATTTCACCAAACTAGTGTGTAACATTGTATTGAAAAATCAAATATTATGGTTTATAAATAACTCTTTGTTACGGATAATAGGAGTGACAGGAAGCATAACACAATTAGACCATAAACAGATAAGAGGGACTACGGAAAGCAAATTATGATTAGGATGGCTTCATAATAAAGAAAAAACAAAGCTTCAACCTTCACCCATCCCTATAAGCACCTTGAGCATATAATGTCAGAACAGCTTGAATTGAGATATACGCTCCAGCATAATTGTACTTTTCAAACAGCATCTCAATCTGTGAAGTCAAATGGTTAATAAATAATATTTAAAACTTAAAATCATTTACAAGAAATTCACTATTTTATTTTTCAGAAGAAAAGACCTCAGGATTGGTTCACACAAACCATTTTTTCACGATTCTTTGAGGGATTAAGCGGTGGATCTGTGAGTAGAATTTTACAGTCAGGCGGGTTAATCTGTCAAAGCAGATCACATTAGACAGTTAGCCATGAAAGAACTTTTTTTAAAAAAAAAGGGTGAAAAAACAAATGGGTGCATTTGTTTCTGTTTTTGGAAAAGTGATTTTACAATTCAATTTTTATTTATAGTAGAATAAATCTTAAAAATCACTTTAATCAAGAGCTACTGCATTCAACTTTTTCAAAAAAAAAAATTTGAAATTCACTCTCTTGAAATTTTGATTATTTTATAAATTTCATAGAAAATATGTGAAAAATTGAAATTCACTCTTTTTTTTTCTGTTAGCTTAAAAAAACAGAAAAAAGCAAAGCTTATTTTTTATTCCCCCTCCCCCTCGGAAAAAAAAAAGATGGGGAAGGGGGGCATTTGGGGTGAAATAAAACTCATTCTCAGAATTACCAGACAGTTACTTACCTTTAATTCATTGTAAAATGCATGATCCCAAACATGACACATATCATCCCAGTTTTGCACGATGCCATTGTTAACTGGGTAAGATATATCAAGCTGATGCCGCAAGTTTGCACACCCTTCTCCAACAACAATATCCTAAAACCACACACAAATTCAAACCCTTTTTTCAGAAGCACAAACTAAATTGCACATATATATATCATAATAATCAAACTAACAACAACACACCTACTGTAAAAAAATAAAGAAATAAATTAAAAAAAAAAAAAAGCACCTAGCTAATTTCATATTCATTTAGTAGTAATACTGTAATAGTGAAATAGAAAATGCACCTTTAGCGATTGCTCAGTGAGCGATTCTTCGTACCGAAGCATTGGCCTTCCCACCACGCAAGGGAAAACAGACGTGGGGAAATTCTCCCCAGCGAAACCGCACTTCACATACTGCAAACAAAAATTCACATATAAATAAATTAATTTGAATATTTAAAAAAAAAACACGCTTGTGAAATCGGGGTATATAGGATCACTTAGATCGGTTGCGGAATGTATGTGATTTGGGAGTAAGTGGATCGACGGTGACACTGGGCGGATCAAGAAACGTGTGTTGTATTGATTATGTGAAATGGAATACAAACCCCAGTTCCGTTGTCGCAGACGACGACGTTTCTGTTGTCCATTCTGCGCTTCTTCTTCTTCTTCTTCTCTTCAGTTACTGTTCAGTGCGCTCTTGCTTTCTTTCGCTATTTCTTTCAATTTCCGTTTCCGTTTGGGTTTCAATTGGTTTGTTAATTTGGCTTCTTTTCATCAACTGCAGATGACGTACAAAAGCGGCAAAACGAGGTCTACACCCTACAGACTACAGTCTACTTTCCTCTTAAGTTGCGGCGAGTGACAATTACGTCTAGGGAAATTATAGCGTACAGAGGTAAAGTTATACAGATTTGAAGAGATTCCCTGATGTTGAATGTTGCGGTGACAAGTGGCATGTGGATCTTTGGAGGGTAGCAGCTCGGCAGAACAGTTGCAGGCGTTGTCGGGGCTGGGTGTTCTGGAAGCCGCGCTAAGTGGCCAGAAGGAGGGAAGCCCGTAATGGGCTTTGGATGTGGGTTCCGTAACCGTTGTTGTACACGGAATGGAAGGAAACAAGTTGGACCTAGTGTGTATGGATTGGAAGTGGGTTTAAGGAATTAGAGTTTTACGTGTCCGCATAACAAAAAAAGAAAAAGGAACTAGTTTTAGAAAAATGGATCCTTTCAATTGTTAAAAAAAATTGAAAGTGTAAAGTGTGATCTCTAATTTTTTATTATTCTCTCTTATATTTATTTTTTATTCCACTTATAAAATTAATGGTGTGAGATCACACTTTACTCTCTCAGTTATTAAAAAAATTAAGAGTATCCATTTCTGAGATTTAGGATAGTTAGTACAGAGAAAAAAAAGTGTGAAGAAAACAATGATCCCACCCACAAATATCACATGAGAATGGTAAGAATGGGCTTGATTTAAATGTGTTCTTCTTTTTAGGATTTTTGCAACAAAAACGTATTTAAACGTAATTAGATACAAATTATAAATTTTTTGTTGATTAGTGTTTTAATGTTTGACAGGAAGGAGATGAACGAGGGAAAATATGATCATTTGAGCTTAAATTAATAATGAGCTCCTAAAAAAATAAAGGACAAAATAGCATAAATTAAGTAAATCAAAAAATGAATACATTGTAAACGTAAAAACAAATCAAAACATTGTTGCTGGATGTGATAAAATGACGATGAGAATTTTACATGGTCATGGATAAATGTTGTTAATTTTGTTGTTTTTCTAAATCGTATTTAATTCGAAGGTGTTACGGCCTGGCCCAAACTCTCTGCTGACTTGGGCCGACCCGAGCTCCACCCGACTCGGGCGGCCAGGGATAGGGTGCTCCATCGCCGACCGGACACGCGTCCGTAACAGCTCACCCACAGCTGTGACGAGAGCGCTACGGGAATAGTGGGCCTGCCTTTACAGGGCCCACCTCTGACAGTATATAAAGGGAAGATTTGCTCTTCCCCAGGAGGTACGTCACATATCACATCACCCCCTTTCGCCTGCGCATTTACTGACAAGAGCGTCGGAGTGTCTTTGCAGGTGGCACCCCCCTGTTTTTCGCAAGAAGTACGCGGGACCTCGTGCACCTCTGACCGGCGGCAGTTCACGACCTGACGAACCCCTATCATCACCCAGGATCTTCACCCGAACTGATCGGTAATCGACTTACCGAACATTGGCGCCGTCTGTGGGGACTCGTCCATGGACTTCGTGCTAGTCGAAACGGAGACAGGCCGCGAGGCCGGTCGCCGCCGGGACGGAAACCCGACAACATCCAAGGTCACCCCCGAGGGACGCAACCCAATCACATGAGAGACGCCCCTTTGGGGGGACCGGAGACAACCACGCCAGAATAATGCAAGAGCTACACCACAGGATGCAAGACTTGGAGCGCCGGCTAGCAGATAGGGAACGCGACCAACACACCCCAGAGCAGAGTCACTCCCGCTCTCGCTCCAGGAGTCGCTCCAGACGCACGCCTAGCCCCCAACCTGAATCCGAAAGCACCGGGGGGAGAGGGCGCACGAGAAGACGTCGTGACCCCGTCATTTACGCCAGACGCGAGGGGCAGCGTACCAGGAACCGTGGAGACGAGGACACTCGTCGGGAAAGCGACGAGGGAAGAACGACGGGAACACGGGGACCCGTAATAATGGGAGCGACCCCATTCCACCATTCCATACTCGAAGTCCGGCTGCCAAAACACTTTGACAAGCCAACGGACATGAGGTACGATGGAACGCAAGACCCACTGGAACACCTCACGGCTTTTGAGGCAAGGATGAACCTAGAAGGAGTGGGAGACGAGGTAAGGTGCCGTGCTTTCCCGATCACCCTAGCGGGACCTACAATACGGTGGTTCAATAACCTCCCGCAGGGCTCGGTGACCCAATTCTCTGACATCAGCCACGCCTTCCTGGCTCAGTTCACGACCAGGATCGCCAAAGCCAAGCATCCGATCAATTTGCTGGGAGTGACCCAGAGAGCCGGGGAGCCGACCAGGAAATACCTAGATCGTTTCAACGACGAATGCTTGGAAATTGACGGGCTGACGGACTCGGTGGCAAGTTTGTGCTTAACGAATGGGCTCCTGAATGAAGACTTCAGAAAGCACCTTACCACGAGGCCGGTATGGACCATGCAAGAGATCCAGTGCGTGGCTAAGGAGTACATTAACGACGAAGAAGTCAACAGGGTCGTGGCTGCCAATAAACGGCAACCCCCTACAACCAAGCCCGACACTACGAGGGTGGAGAAAAACAGAAGCAACAAGCCAGGGACGGCGGTCCGAGCAAGGCGCCAAAGCCATTTCCCCGAGTCGGAAAATTCACCAACTATACCCCCCTCACGGCTCCGATCACGGAAGTTTACCAACAGATAGCCGAGAAAGGGATACTATCAAGACCCCGACCTCTGAAGGACAGGACGGGGGGAAACAAGAGCCTTTACTGCGAATATCACAAGGGATACGGGCACAAGACCTAAGACTGCTTCGATCTAAAGGATGCCCTGGAGCAAGCAATCAGGGATGGAAAGCTCGCCGACTTCTCCCACCTCATAAGGGAACCGAGGAGACGGAACCGGGATCAAGATAGCGAGGACAGGTCCCGGGCGACAAGACGACGTCAAGAACCCGAGGGGGACGACCACGGTCTCACGGTGGTGAATGTAGTAACAGCGAGGAATTCCGCCCCGAGGTCGAAATCGGCGCAGAAAAAAGACGCCAAGATCCTGGCGGTCTCCTCCTCATCCGCTAGAAATTCCCGGGGACTCCCATCAATCTCTTTCGGCCCCAAGGACCAATGGTTCGATGAGGTACCGGAAAGTCCCCCCATGGTTATCACAGCCAGAGTCGGAACCGGACTCGTCAAACGGATCATAGTAGACACGGGAGCGGACTCGAACATCATGTTTCGCAATGTTTTTGATGCCTTGGGACTACGTGATGCCGATCTGGCGACCCACCAGCACGGCGTGGTAGGGCTGGGAGACCACTTCATCAAGCCAGATGGGATCATCTCACTCCCGACCTCCCTGGGACAAGGACAGAGGCGAAGGACGATAATGGCCGATTTTGTTGTCTTACGAGACTCCAAAGCTTACAATATCATCCTGGGGAGAAAAACCATCAACGACCTTGGGGCGGCGATTAGTACGAAGCTGCTCGTAATGAAGTTTATTACTGATGACGGATCCGTAGGATCCATCAGAGGAGACTTAGAAACGGCAGTCGCTTGCGACCACGCCAGCCTCGCTCTCAGGAAAAAGTCCAAAGAAGCATCGGGGGTTTTCCTTGCCAACCTGGATGCCAGGATAGATGACAGGCCCAGACCTGAGCCAGAAGGGGACTTGGAAAAATTTAGGGTCGGTGACAGGGACGAGAAGTTCACATTCATAAACAGAAACCTCCCCCATGAGTTAAAAGAACCTTTGATGGAGATGATCAGAGCTAATGCCGACCTCTTCGGCTGGACACCAGCCAACATGCCAGGGATAGATCCCCAGCTCATGTCACACCATCTGGCCGTCAAGCCGGAGGCCAAGCTAGTGGCCCAGAGGAGGAGGAAGATGTCACAGGAAAGGGCAGAGGAGGTGGCCAGGCAGACGGCCAGCCTACTTGAAGCAGGGTTCATCCGAGAACTGGACTACTCGACTTGGCTGTCGAACGTGGTTTTGGTGAAAAAACACAGTGGGAGGTGGAGAATGTGTGTAGACTATTCCGACCTCAACAAGGCATGTCCTAAAGACTGCTATCCCCTGCCCAACATTGACGCACTCGTCGACGCAGCGGCGGGGTACCGGTATCTGAGCTTCATGGACGCCTACTCTGGGTACAATCAGATACCGATGCACCGACCCGACGAGGATAAAACGGCGTTCATAACGCCAGGAGGGATCTATTGTTACAAGGTGATGCCATTTGGTCTGAAAAACGCTGGCGCCACATACCAGAGACTGATGAACAAGATATTCAATGAGCTCATAGGCAAGACAGTAGAAGTCTACGTGGACGACATCCTCGCGAAAATTGCACGGCCCGACGATCTCCTGAGCGACTTGGGGAGCGTGTTCGCCTCCCTCCGACAACACGGCATGAGGCTCAACCCGCTCAAATGCGCCTTCGCCATGGAGGCCGGGAAGTTCCTGGGATTCATGATCATCCAAAGAGGAGTAGAGGCCAATCCTGAAAATGCCAAGCTATCCTCCATATGAGGAGCCCGGGTTGTATCAAAGACGTCCAACGGTTGGCAGGAAGGCTGACGGCGTTATCCCGCTTCCTCGGCACATCGGCAGCAAAAGCCCTACCCTTCTTCAATCTGATGAAAAAGAGGATAGCATTCGAATGGACCCCAGCGTGTGAGGAAGCGTTCAACCACTTCAAGGAGATCCTAGCAACGCCTCCGGTGCTCGGAAAGCCCAAGGCCGGAGAGCCACTCTACCTCTACCTAGCAGTAACAGAGGAAGCACTTGCAGCAGTGCTCGTAAGAGAAGAAGGGAAAGCTCAGCAACCAATTTACTTCGTAAGCAGGGCTCTACAAGGAGCAGAGCTGAGGTACAGCAAACTGGAAAAACTGGCGCTGACACTCCTAACCTCCTCCCGAAGGTTGAGGCAATACTTCCAGGGTCACCGTATAGTCGTGAGGACGGATCAAGCAATTCGCCAAGTACTCCAAAAACCTGATTTGGCCGGCAGGATGATGACCTGGGCCATCGAGCTCTCCCAATATGACTTGCAGTATGAGCCTCGGCATGCGATTAAGGCACAGGCAATGGCAGATTTCTTGGTAGAGGTGACCGGTGATCCCCCCGAGGAAACATGCACACGGTGGAGGCTCCACGTAGACGGGGCCTCCAACCAGACGTCCGGGGGAGCCGGCGTCATCTTAGAAAGCCCGGCGGGAGTCATTTATGAGCAATCGACCAAGTTCGAGTTTCCTGTGTCGAACAATCAAGCGGAATACGAAGCCCTCTTAGGTGGACTAACGTTAGCTCGGGAGGTCGAGGCAACAAGGCTGGAGGTATGCAGCGACTCACAAGTCGTCACCTCACAGGTAAACGGAAGCTATCAAGCCAGGGACCCCCTTCTACAAAAATATTTAGAAAATGTGAGAGAATTGACAAGAGAGTTCCAAGAGGTCACGGTCCAACACGTTCCAAGAGAAAGGAACGCATGGGCAGACCTCCTGTCCAAACTAGCAAGCACGAAGCCAGGATCGGGTAACCGATCTCTCATCCAGGGCATGGTGAAGGAACCGACCGTCGCCCTCCATTTGGCGGAGTCAAGCCCCTCCTAGTTGGACCCGATCACGAACTTCCTGGAACTTGGCAGGTTACCTGACGATGAGAAGGCGGCCAAAACATTGAGAAGGGAGGCAGCCAGATACGCAATCATACAAGGGCAACTGTTCAGAAAGGGGCTCAGCCAACCCCTATTGAAGTGCTTACACCCCGACCAGACGGACTATGTACTTAGAGAAGTCCACGAGGGATGTTGCGGCCACCACATCGGGGGCAAGGCCCTAGCGAGGAAGCTCATCCGAGCTGGATATTACTGGCCATCAATGATGAAAGACTCTAGGGAATTTGTTAGAAAGTGCATAAAATGTCAACAACACGCCAACTTCCACAAGGCGCCGGCCTCCGAGCTGAGCCTGCTGACGTCTACGCGACCTTTCGCTCAATGGGGAGTTGACCTTTTAGGACCTTTCCCGGTTGGCCCAGGACAAGTCAAATATCTCATAGTCGCCATTGACTACTACACCAAATGGATAGAGGCTGAGCCACTAGCCAGCATATCTTCCTCCAATTGCAGAAAGTTCATGTGGAGACAGGTGATAACCCGTTTCGGTATCCCGGAGGTCGTCATTTCGGACAATGGGACGCAATTCACTGACAAGAAGTTCGCAGAGTTCCTCACCGGCCTAGGGATAAAACAGAAGTTTTCCTCGATGGAACATCCCCAGACAAACGGGCAAGTGGAGGCCGCAAACAAAGTCATCCTACTCGGCCTCAAGAAGCGCTTAGACAACAAAAAGGCGCTTGGGCCGACGAACTCGCGTCGGTCCTCTGGTCCTACCGAACAACTGAACAAAGCTCTATGGGGGAAACCCCTTTTCGCCTAACATACGGGGTCGACGCAGTGATACCCGTCAAAATCGGAGAACCGAGCCCACGGCTATTACTTGCAGGTGTAGACGAAGCGGTAGAAAAGGACCTGGTAGAAGAGACCAGAGAGATGGCCCACTTGTCAGAAACGGCATTAAAACAAAGAATAGCCCTGCGCTACAACACTAAAGTCCTCAGGAGGGATTTTGAGGAAAGAGACCTCGTCCTACAACGCAACGACGTTGGTCTACCGACCCCAGGAGAAGGAAAACTCACGGCAAATTGGGAAGGCCCCTACAGAATCAAAGAAGTGCTCGGCAAAGGTGCCTACAAGCTGGAAAGACTCGATGGTAGGGAGATCCCGAGAACTTGGAACGCAGGTAACCTGAGGAAATTCTACTCGTAGCTTGGGCTTACCGACCAAGCGGCCTGATAAGCTAGGTAGAGTTCTGCCTTGATCAAATGTCAATTCCCAATTGCTTACTTTTATCAAATGCCTATTGTGTTCATAAACTTGTCTAGCTAACGACTAATTCTTACTTGTCCAAATTCTTCCATTTTTTATCTTTCGATGCGTAATTCACGATATCGTACTCGTAAACGGCAACCCGGGACTGATCAC
The DNA here is from genome assembly GCF_059453495.1 of Arachis ipaensis. Taxonomy (NCBI): domain Eukaryota; kingdom Viridiplantae; phylum Streptophyta; class Magnoliopsida; order Fabales; family Fabaceae; genus Arachis; species Arachis ipaensis. The sequence continues at coordinate 134,008,879 of NC_142441.1, forward strand.
CCCGGGAAGCCAACAGAACCATGGCTATACCAAGCGGCTTCGCAAACAAAACCACGACGGTTCTAATCAGGTTACCAACGCAAACGGCAAAATGGGCACAAGCAATAAGCCCGCCCCAAAAGGCGGTAACAAAAGTAAAACGCTAAACAAGATAAACAACAATAACGACAAGACGACCAAGCGACCAACTAAGCATAAAAGTAATAAGTTCACAACAAAATGTTCAACAAATCCACACCAACCCAAAGTTACAAGAAATCACTTTCTAAGCATATCGACAATCTTGCCATCCTGGATCATTTTGAAGACACCAATAGCCGATGTGTTGAAATCGGGAGCCACGATCTTCACCTGAGCCTTCAGGGCGTCCTCAGTCATGGAGATCGCATTCTTCCCTTGCTCTTTGGTTGCTTTCAGCTTCTTCCTGAGCTCTTCGACCTCGGCTTTAGCAGCTTTAACTGACGAAATGGCTTGGTCACGTTCCTGCTCCAAGACCGCCACCCGACCCTGAGCGGCATTCAGCTGGCTCTCCAGGGTCATCTCCCGCTCGGCTAAACGGGCCACCGTCTCGTCGGAAGCCTTCAATTTCTCCTCGGTAGATGTCGTTTTCTCCTCAGAGGCCTTGAGCTTCTCCCCCATCTCGGACAACTGGCTCTGAAGCAGCTCAACTTGCACCTTGAAATTATTGTTTGCCTTGATAGAGGATTCGAGTTTCCTCCGAAGAGCCTGCATTCCCGACAACTCGAACTCAGCCTTTCGAGCTATCACGGCCCCCCGGAGCAAAGTCCGGTACATCCATCTCGCCTGTCCAGCCAGGTCGGTTCCATGAAAATGCTCCTCCGTCCCAGGGATCAGCTGGGAGTCAATAAACTTTGTAGCATCAAAATTTCTTTCCATAATGGTGAGAGTCCCTTCCGGGCTGGCAGACGCCCTCCGCCTCTTAGGGGTGTGGATGAGTTCCACATTATCATCTTCCTGATGGGTGGAGGACGAATGCCCACCAACGACCACCTCCTCGGGAAGGGGGGAAGCCTGCGCCCCTACTGGATTCTTCCCCGACATACCGGTATCATGGGGAGAGGGCACAGCCTGACCCTCCTTCTCCCCGGAAGGGCCCCCTGACTTCCCGACATCTTTCTCTTCGGCCTTCTCTTTATCACTGTTTTCGAAGAAGGTCTTCATCAAATTTTCAAGCCCCGTTACTGAGGCAGACATCTCCACTGCAACAAACAGATAAACACATCAGTCGTTAGATCAGGAAAAACAAGCAATGATAAATAGTACGAGCACAAAACAAAATGACTCACGGATATAGCTCCTGGCAGCCTCCCGTTCACCCATGAGAAGATAGGGGTTCACGGGGTTCTTCCCAAAGAGGGCAAACAACACATCAGCTATTTTCTTATCTACAGGGGACATCCCTTTGTACGTCACCTTAATAAAAGAATTAGACCCCGCCCCAAAACTCCAATAAGTTGGGATGAGGCGCTCCCCCTCTAACGATAACCAAAAGGGATGGCGACCTTTAGCAGGGCGAACTTTAAAGAATTTGTCCTTGAACCCATGGTAAGAGTCCTCGAACAGACCAAATATCCTCCGACCTTGGGCAGACCGGAAAGAAAGGAACCCTTTTCTCACATTCCCTTGTTTGGAGGGGTTGGTGAGGTTGAAGAAAAAGAGGAAGACATCCACTGACGCCGGCAGCTCGAGATATTCACAGACCATCTCGAAACAACGGATAGAAGCCCAGCTATTCGGATGGAGCTACGACGGCGACACGGATATCCGACCGAGGAGAGACATCTGAAAGTCAGAGAAGGGTAGGCGAACGCCGACCTGGGTGAACATGGCCTTGTAAAACCAGATCCAGTCGGCAACCCGGGGAGAACGGAGGTTGATCTCGTACAACCGCTCGTCGGGGGCAGGAACGAAGGTCTCGTAGTTGGTCTCCTCGTCTGTCCCCCCACATAAGTACCCGGCTTGCCAGAATTCCGTCAGCTCTTCTAGATCCATCTGGTTAGGCGAGTCCTTTATGTCCGAGGTCACCCAAGCGTAAGGGTCGTAATTTGCGACAGAAGTAGAAGTCCGAGCGACAACGCGAGGCATACCTACAGCGGGGTACCACTCCATTAGACTACGAGATCGGGAGCCCGGAAAACGCCCAGAAACTATGTTCATCCTACTGAACAGTTAAAATTAAGCATGAAAAAAGCTACACTTATCAAGCAAGCTACCTAAAAACCTACCCCGGAATGGTACCCCTCCCTTAACCCATTTACCTAAGCACTGGAAAGTCATCCAGCAACGTAAACCAAACGAGATAGCAGGAAACACAAAAGCAAATACAAGCAATAGACATTCAACAACAAGGCAAGAAAGAGAGGAGCCCAAGGATTACCTGAATTTGTTGCGAGAAACTAAGAAAGACGAAGGGAAGATGTGTGAGGATATCACACCAATGCTCTGAGATCTTCGAAAGAGAGAGAAAGAGATAGCAAGAAGATAGAAGAAGCAGGAGTGTAAAAAAGAGAGATAAAGCGAAAACAAACCATTTAAAACTACCCCTCAGGGAGCGCGAAAGACTGGGGGCAAAATAGTCTTTGCGTACGGGGATTCCCAATTATGAGCATTCAATGCTCAGCACGGAGAACGAAGCGCTGAACGGTTACCTCAGTAACCAAAAGACACGCGCGCAGGGGGCACGTCCCCCCTACGGGAGGCCAATTTGGCGACGACGTATGAAGAAAGAGAGAACGCGCCACCAATAGTCCTCACGGCTACCACTAGCGCGTGGGGGTACTGTTACGGCCTGGCCCAAACCCTCTGCTGGCTTGGGCCGACCCGAGCTCCACCCGACCTGGGCGGCCAGGGATAGGGCGCTCCATCGCCGACCCGGACACGCGTCCGTAACAGCTCACCCACAGCTGTGAAGGGAGCGCCTTGGGAATAATGGGCCTGCCTTTACAGGGCCCACCTCTGACAGTATATAAGGGGAAGATTTGCTCTTCCCCAGGAGGTACGTCACATATCACATCACCCCCTTTCGTCTGCGCATTTACTGACAAGAGCGTCGGAGTGTCTTTGCAGGTGGCACCCCTCCTGTTTTTCACAAGAAGTACGTGGGACCTCGTGCACCTCTGACCGGCGGCAGTTCACGACCTGACGAGCCCCTATCATCACCCAGGATCTTCACCCGAACCGATCGGTAACCGACTTACCGAACAGAAGGCAATATGAAAAGAATGATAAACCAGAAACTTGTTATGACTATTACTAATTTTCATATATGAGTAATTATCCGTTTAGATATTATATTTATCATATTAAGCCATGTTTTCAATAATTTTGTAAATCTGTTAAGGTTTACGTTTGTTACATGGTATGCAGTGACGAATTCAGAAAATTTTAAGAGTGGGGTAAAAATTTATATAATAAGATAAATTTTGTTAAATATTATTAATTATATGGAGATATAAAAATTAAAAAGAGTTAGTGAACACTTTCATTCTTAAAATACTATTCATTATATATAATTTATAAAAAAAATATTTTTTTATTTTTAAAGCTTGAACTTAAAATATTTTAATTAAATTATAGATACCTTATTATCCTAACTAATTTTTTATATACATTTAATAATAAAAGACTGAATTAATTAGCGCATTAGCGCCTAATGATACATTAGTATTTATAATTTAAAACTAGAATTATATATAAATACTAGAAAAATTAAATCTATATATGAAAAGTATGTTTATATAAAATAACAGAAACATAATTCACAATTTTTTCTTTCTTTCTTTTTAAAATAATTAAATTTGTTATATATTTTTTAATTTAATTTTGATATAATGTTAGATGAAAGATTTTATGCATAAATATTTTTCTATTACTATTTCTAAAAATAAAAAATATATTCTAAATTAGTAAATTAATCAATTCATTTTAAAGTTTTATACGCAACATAGGTATATATAATAGAACAAAAGATAAAAAATAAGTAATAAAAATTAATAAATCGAGAATAAAATAAAATATATAAAGTCACGAAAAAATAAAATATTAGATTAATACTTAAACTATAATTGTTTGAATTAAAATTTACAATTGAAAATATCAAAAAGAGAAACAATGAAATTGGAAGATACATAGAGTTATGGAGAGCTATGTAAAAAAAATAAAAAAAATTAAAATTTATTTTTTAATGAAGAGAAGATGACCACTAGATAAGAAATAGAAAAAAAGTTGAAAATATAAAAATAAAAAGAGGGTTTAAGAGAATAAAGGAGTGACAATAATAATCAAAATGATAGAGAAATAAAAAAGTGAATTTGAAACTTTAGCTAATTGAGTTTAATTTATTTATAGTGGAGTCATTTAAAATTTGAAGTGGAAGTATATTATATATAACTATATTTTTTAAAAAAATTAAAAATACCGTGGGGGCAAGTGCCCCCTCATTGTTGCTACTTGGTCCGTCCCTGATGGTATGCAAGGTAATGTTCGAGGGTTGATAATATCGTTCGTTCGAACAAAATTTTGAATATATTTAGAAATTGACGTATCACTTAATATTGTATTACCAAATGGGGTTTTCATGCATGTTGTAATTGTTCTAAATTTTAAAAGTATTTTGAGTTGCCTTTATTCATTGAGGACTTTCGACTAACGTGACCCTGTAATTAATATTATGAGTTTTGTCAATAACCTCTATTATTATTGTTGTAACTAGACCCCAAAATATACGTTGTCGACACTGAAAAGGAGTTCCTGCGATGCCTGTTTACCGTGTGTCCTGCTAAGAGTGTCTCGCTCACCCAACCAGCACGTGAAAACTGCAAAGGAGACAACGACGCTCAAGCCAGGGTCAAATCTCAGAAGAGGGTGGTAAACATCCTTTGAATCACTATATGTATCTGTCACTCGATGTTCAACCTCCGATGTTGTAAGAGGTACTGGTTGATAGTTGCCTCTCCGGATCGATTGATGGATCTTCTGCCCTGTGGCCGTCACGTTCTTCATCCAAGATAGCATTAACTGTGTAGGAACAAAGTAGGAAGTGTTTCACTAACAATGACAGTATAGTTCATGTAGTATTGCCAAAAAGTGAAAGTGGGAAGATACGTTCAAGTGAATAGAGTATAGATGCAATTTAGATGTGTCGTTTCAATTTAGTGGGGGACCGTATGTTTTATGTTGGCCATTTGGGGTTTTGAGCAAAATTTGGGAAGACTGGGCCAATAGGTTGGACTGAGAGTCGAGTAACGACGCGATTTTGTTAACAAGAAGGGATACAGGGTGACCGGCGTTTTTCACGGGGCATGACCGGTACTTGCCTGGTTTGACCGGTTTCATGCAAGGTCAGTGTCATAGTTGTCAGCACCGAACCAGTATTCGTATTGGTCGGACAACTGGTTTACTAGTTTATTAGGTCGACAGCTGAGTTACTGGTTTAACCGATAGAACTGGTTCAATGTAAATAAAGAATACAAAATGGTCTAAAGCGTAAAAGTAAAATTTAAAATATATATATAGCGTCACTAATATTTCAACATCAATGAATTTTTAACAATTTATAATCAACAAGTTATAATCCAGTTATTATTAAATACGTATATAAAATTCTAGCACTTTGTCATAATAAAGGTTGTTTAATTTTATATTCATAGCATAGCAAATATTTTCTATTTTAGTAACTAAATAATTAGTTCATATTTTTAATGTTCTTATATAGTATATGTATTTGTCGTAAACTAATATTAATAAATACCATGTAATCGTGTAAAAATAATTATATTGTAGATAGTAATAATATTTGATATTTCTTATGCATACAAAAAAAAACCTCATTCAAATCTAATTTAGTGCCACTATGATAGATTTTCATTTTTTATTAAACTGCCTAAGCAATTTAATTTTGATCTGTTTTAATTTAAACCCACAAATTGTCCTTTCATAAACCGATGAATTAGACCACTAAATAATCAGCGGTTCACTATGGGCTGCCCCTTTTTGTGACCCTCCTGGAACGTGGAAATAATGTATCCCTTCCAACACACTACACAAACTTTTTTTTCGGAGGACTTACAATCAATCCTTTTTGTTGGCCAAAGCCCAAACCGAAAATGACCCTCCCAGCCATCCACCCTGTGTCTCAACAGCTTAGACTACTTAACTATATCGGCTAGTAAGCCTACAGAGAACACCAATGCTGATACCTTGCTCCGTTTTGGAAACTGAACATCACACATGTCCTTCTCCAAGCAGAAAGACAAATTCTCTGTAATCTTTCCCAACTTGCATCTGTACACTAGAGCGTCCCTTAGGTCTATGAGTATTTTGCGTTTGGACAAGTTACATCTTGAAAAAGAAAATTATAATAATTAGATTATTCAGAAAATGAGACGTTGAACACGTTACATCTTTTTATCAGTCTATGTAATAAAATAAAACGGAGTTATTTTGTTGTTCTGTTATATGAACTGACGTGTCTGTTTTTGACACATTTGGAGTTAGACGATATCGTCTTATAAATTTCCTTCGTTTATATTTGTTTTACTTTGCCTTTATCCTCCCGTTACCCTGTTTTTACTTATTATTTATTAACCCTAAGAGAGAAGATGAAGTCAAAAAGTCTTGGTTCTGCAGTAACAAAAGTCATGATTCTTTCTTCAATGTACCAGTAAGAAAGAAGACATAGTCAAGAGAACCAGTGTTAGCGGAGACATCCTCGACTCAAGTAAAAAATATTGATGCTTTTGTCCGTTAGTGTATCTCTTTATCAGTTCCTTTCATGGTAGTCTCATTGTTTGAAACAAATTGTTTAATCTTCTGCAAAGCATGGCACTTCAACCTATTTACATGCATATTTTGACACATTTAGAATTATTTATGCATTTGTTGTTATTTTTGGGGCTTTCGCTTATTTATTTATGATTGCTGAAACTAATGATTAGTAGAAAGGCTAGTATCATTTTATATCATAATAAAAAAAGACAAGCATGTTCCTAATTCTTTAGTTAACTGTTGTCCCAATTGATTCAAATGACAATTGTGTTTCTACTTAGCAGATGGAGGAATTTTCTATTCCTGTGTTCAACCATGGAAAAAATTTTGTGAGGAACAAATGGAGAAAGTTGAGTTATGGGATGGGTTAGTTGAGAGGTTTTCAGAGATAGGTCTGAACCTTATGAACTTATTTGACTTGAAGGAATTGTTCAAAAGTTTGGGATACGATTATTACAAAGCAATGGTGTGGTTTGATCTGAATGCTGTTAATTTTGAAGCCGGATTGCATCCTATTTTTGGAGATTCAGAGATCAATGCTTTAAGGGAGCACAAGATGCAAAACAAGGAGTGTGAAGAGTTCTATATATATTTTGAGCCTCATATTCTTGGGGGTAAAGATGCTATAGGGTGTGATGAAGCTGGTGATCCCCTTATTTCTGATGATGACCATGATGATAATAGTTACGAGAGCGCTGAAGATGAACTGTACAAGTCCCCACCTCCTAGTGTTGATCCATCAGACACTGATATCAAAGAGGAGTATGCAAGAGTGATGAAAAAGAAGAGGGTTGCAGACATTAACCATCCTCCAAAAGGAAAGAAAGTTACTAATGAAGATATTCATGTACTTAGCAATTCCCCTAAACATCGAAAGAAGAAGGAATATAAGAAAGTGAGGAGGAATTCAAGACTGCAACAACGGGCTACACAGCACGTGGAGAACTCTAATTCAAGTCAACCCCTAATTGAACTTGGAGATGATGGAGATGAAGAACATCATGAACATCCGAAAAATGCTAAAGAGGTTGAGAATGACCCTTTTATTGGGTCCTTTTTAGGGGAAACACGCGCTCACAAGGAGTCAGGTGATGAGAAAGTGTTTGACTATGAATCAGAGGACTTGCACACTCCTATTGGAAACGATGCAGAGGATGATGTTCACAGGATTGGTTTTAATGACTTCTCGGAGGGTGCTGAATTTGGGAAAGTGAAGCTAAAAATTGGTATGAAGTTTGACATTCTGGACCAGTTCAAGAGGGCGCTAAAGGACTGGACAGTAACTCAGGGTAGAGAATTACAGTGGCTAAAGAATGACAAGGGAAGGTCAAGAGCCAAGTGTGCTGAAAAAAATTGTCCCTTCTTAATTTTTTGCTCATGGAATTCATGTGAAGATTCTTTCCGAATTAAGACTTTGTTTTCCTGAGCATACATGCAATCGGGACTTTGAAAGCAATCAGACAGATGTTAGACGGCTTACTGAGAAACTTGAGAAGCGATTATGGACACAGCCAAAGCTCACCCGAAAAGAAGCATTAGAACATATAAAGCATGATTATAACATGCAAATTCACTACAAGAGTATGCAAAGGGCACTTAAGAAGGCAAGAGAGTTAGTAATTGGTAAGAAAAGTGAACAGTATGGCAAATTAAGAGATTACCTGGCTGAGATATTGAAAAGCAATCCTGGCAGCACAGACTTGTTAGGAGTTGAGCCAATTCCATAATCTCTTCCGCTATTTGATAGACTTTACATTTGTCTAGATGCATGTAAGCAAGGTTTCAAGGCAGGATGTCGTCTATTGATTGGGCTGGACGGGTGTTATTTAAAGGGCTATTATGGGGGACAATTATTATCTGTTGTCTCAGGATTCGAATAATCATTTCTATGTGGTGGCTTATGTGTGGTTGCATCAGAGACCAAAAAAACATGGAAATGGTTTCTGTCTCTATTGCTAGAACTCCAACTCAAGTCCAGTTAAAATTCTATGTTGCTAAGCTACTGAATCCAGCCTTATTTAGAAAAAAAACAATCAATTGTAAAGCCTGAATATATTTCACCACAACAATCAACAACAAGTTCAACTGATGGTATTTCTACATAAATTCTGGCTACAACAAGCTCAAAAACAGATTCAAGAATGTTCCAGTTCATTCCCACCCCGAGATTTAAGCCTTAGTTGAAATCATGAATGGATGAAACTATAGTATTTTGGATGTGATCGATTGTGTATTTTGGATATGATTGTCTAGTATTTTATGCAAACTTTCTTTGGACTTACATCCTGTTTTGAATTAGGCACAATATATTGTATAATTATGATAATGTTTTCATGTAGATTTTCTTTTGATTTAGTAACACAGACAAGTGTTCAGTCTCTTTTTGGAAGAACCCTGTAATTAGAAACAATCTTTTGAAAGCTTAGATAATATAACAATGCTCTTATGCCTATTATAGTTATGTGATTTCTTTCTTTCATTTCATCAATGTGAACATCATATTCATTAACATCAACATCCATCATAGATCATACAATGATTCAAAAATACTTATTCATTACTACATTCATAATAATACAATTATAAATACTACTATATTCATGGCTGAGCTATCTAATTTGACTCACCCAGCATCTTTGCTCCACACATTCACAATAATTGCAATTAAAAAACTAACCATAAAATACACAACATTCCTAAATCTACTACTAGTAATTTTGCTTGAAGTTTTCTGATTTCTACAATCCATTTCTAATCTCACAATTCTCTCCTCCAAATCAATTAATCTATTCTCCATTCTTTGTTTAGAATTTTGAACCTCCACATCTCCAATAACATCATCCAACCATCTAAAGAACTTGCAATATAGTAAATTGCCCTGTAATAAGAACCAAAAAATATATCATGAAAGACAAACATGAATTTCAATTCAATGGAACACTCAAAACTCAAAAAATAAAAATAAATTGAATTAACAATTATCCTATAGTTTGGACACCCTAAGAATAACCTATTTGGATTCTCCACTATTCCAGATTTGTATATTGTTGCATATAGTTGACAATTACACTTGGGAGTGATTTTATTCCTGAAACCTCTTCCATGTGTTGAGTCAGCTCTATAATTTCAATCGTTGCCTTTATTCCTTTCCATTTGGCGCCTCGTGCTTCTGGAGCTTCCAGTGCTATTCATTCTATGTTGAGCTAAGATTTTGTTTGAGGGTGAATAATTGGGGATTTCAGACAATTAGGCTTTGGGACATGTTAAAATCAAATAACATAAAAGGACCAATTTATCCTCATCATTTAGAGTAATTCCAATGTGGCAGTTAACGGGCACCTCAATCACATTAACAGTCTACGTCAGAGACGCCATTAGTCTTACTAACAGAAAGATGTAACGTGTTCATGTTTCATTTTCTGGAGGATCTAATTGTTACTTTTTTTTCTCAGGGTCTCACTTGTCCAAATGCGAAATCCTCAAAGACCTAATTATCACTTTACTCGAATAAATATTTATCAATAGACTAAGAAAAAAAAGTGGAAAGAACGTCATATTATTTAAATGTTTGTTATAAATTAATTTTATATTCGAATTTTAACTCTAGTCTCCTATTTATAGTCATTTAATTTTTTAATAGACGGTTATAATGAAATATAATTAATGGTTTAAATCAAGTGTTCAAAATTTTTATTACAAATATCTTATTTATCATATTTTTTAAATATCGGTTTAATTACTCTGTTGGTCCCTATAGTTTCGTGAAATTTTTAATTAGGTCCCTATACTTTTTTTCTTTTTAATTGGATCCCTGCACTAATTTTTTTTTTCAATTATGTCCATCTTAGTAGTAATTGGCTTAATTTTATAGGGACCCAACTAAAAAAAAAAAGAATTGATATAGAGACCTAAATAAAAGGAAAAAAAAAGTGTAGGGACTCAATTAAAAAAAAATTTGGTGCAAGGACTCAATTAAAAGGAAAAAAAGTATAGGGACCTAATTGAAAATTTCGCAAAACTATAGGGACCAACAGAGTAATTAAACCTTAAATATATTTAGATTATTCTATACTACTATTTATATTTCTATATATATCCACACTCTTCTATAATATTTTATAATTTTTTAGTCTTTCAGAATTTTCTAAGACATTTAAGGATCTTTTAGGACATTCTAAAATATTTCAAAATCATCGAGAGCAATCTCAAACACTTTAAAATATTATACAAATACTGTTAAATGTAACGTCCTAAAAGTTACCATGACATTCTCCCTCACTTATTGCATAGACGTTTTCGTTACGTTCTGTGCATAATAGCGCTCTAAGTGTTCTTAGAATTGTCATAGATCTTCACAAGCTTCCTTATTAGCCTCTATTATTGGGAGTCACTTTCACTTGATCAAATATTGGATACTTGGTGGTACTCCTCTTTGCCGCACAACTCGATTAACTAGGATTTTTTTTATCTCTTTATCGAATGATCTAATTACCACGGGTGGAGTCCGTTTCAAGTTACCTCTGCTCAGTTCCTCTTGGTCTCCATGATATAGTTCCAGCATACTTACATAGAAGACTGGATGGATCTTGATAGAGAGAGAGAGTTGTACTTTGTAAGTAACCTTCCTAACACACCCAATGATCTCAAATGGCCCTTCATATTTGCAGATCAAATCCTTATAAACCTTATGAAAGGCTTTGAATTATTGTGAAACAAGTTTAATCATTACCTTATCTCTCACTTGATAGCTTGCATACCTCCTCTTCTTATCTGTCTATTTCTTCATCCTCTTTGTAGCTTTGTCGAGATAACAACGAGAGACATTTATTTGCTCTTTCCAAGACTTAATCATATGAGATGTTTCAAGTCTCAGGAAAGAAACTTAAAAAATGTGAAGACAAAATAGATCATGCCCAAGATCTATAATAGTTGATGCGAGAACAGAAGGGGAAATGGAAAGCACCGCAACCATGGAGATGGCCAGCGTGGGAGATGGCGATGACGATGCAGCAACTCATCATCGTCATGGTGCACGCGCTGTCAGGTAATTACAACTTCTCATCTCCTTTAATCATGCATTCACATTCTTCTTTTATTGATTGATTACCTTAATTAGAGAATATTTTGAAAAATAAATCGAAAAGAAAATCTACAGTTAAGAAATCAAATCAATTTCTATTAATGGACCGATTATGTCATATCTCTACTGATATTGAAAAAAATTCGTAGAGATGATATCAATGGATTAAAGGAGTGTATGTGACGGGATCTTGCAAGAAAAGAGTCTGTTCAGAGAAAAAAAACCTAGAAGGAGAATTGCTCTGATCAATGGCAACCAATAATAGCCATGGGTAAAGGCTACACTCAATTATACTTTCGTTGTTATTTTTGCTACTATTATTAGTTGAATTATATCTTATTATTATCATTATTGGTTCAGTTTACCCGACTCGTGTGCACCACCAAGTATTCTGATGAACTCCTTTGAGAGAAGAGTTATGGCTGATTTAGAGGTATGTAAGACCAACAAATATTTGTGTCCTATTTTTAAGTTTCAATGCATTTGTATTTTAAATTACCTATGTTGTATCTGTTACCTGCAAGACATCAAAAGAGCTAACAATAGTATTCCATTTATGTCAATCCTGAGTTGAAAGAGAGTGAAAGACGTCTGAAAAACAGTAAGACCAATCCTATCGCCACCCTTTATAAGACATGCAAAAGTATGAAAAATCACAAAAAGAGTGACCCAAGTTAATATTTAATATGGATGTGGATCAAAATATATGTCTTGATGTGTCAGATGATGAGGATGATGTCATAGAACTAGATCGAACAACTATAACCTGCCAAGATCTACGCAAAGTTGCTGTCCATCGGAGCAATCCCTCTATGAAATGTCAAAAAATGTCACCCCAGCCAAATGGAAAAGGGAGGGCGAAACCAATATTAAAGCCATGGTTCCCTGGACCTGGTGAAAGGAGAACCAGGTTCCAGAATATAGTTGAGGTAAAATTATTGCACATCCATATGCAATTGTATATTATTGTAAAAGGGATCAATTTATAATGCCCGCATTTTGTATGTAGGCGTTCAAATGTGTGCAATGACCACGTCACATATCAACTTCTGAAATTGATGCACAAGTATCCCGTGGAGAAGCAGTATGAGCATCAAGCACGCCAGTTACTGCACGTGTACGCGCAGAATCGAAACGGTTATCTATTTTTGGACTGCAAAATTTGGTCGTGCAAAGGAAACCAAAGGTCAAATGTTCTTTTTTATTTTATTTTCCGTTTTTTTCTAACTATTGTGGTTGATAAATTAGAATTTTCAATTTTGAATGATGCGGAAATAATGCTTTAATAGAAATTATTTGAACTCGAACAGGGAATAACAACTTATTTCAAAATGGGTGGCGAGATTATTAGCCCTAATCCATGAAAGTATATTTACCATGAAAGTATATTTACCAATGTATCTCGTGATTCATTAAATAGATCCCCTTTTAAGCACCCTTCGTTCATAATTTCTTTACACCAATGTGCCAAACATGCACGCCGACTGATAGCCAAGGAATCCTCCATCAAGCTGCCTATGTCATCATATCCACTAATGCCTTCCTTCGCTTTTCTAGTCCATCTTCGCAGCACTAATGATTTTGGCAGCTCTGCAATGTCTAGAAAACCCAAAACAGCAAGTATATGACTACATGGAATACCTATGGAGTCCATTCTCATGCATGAGCATTTAAATTCATCTTGTTCTCCGTGAAAGGACACATGCCATATCATGTTAGGCTTGTAAAATTTTGACTCCTGATAAATCTTGCAAGAACTTGTTTCCTTTTCATATATTACCTTCAATGTGCTGGCCTTATGGAGCATTGAACGGAACAACATAAAAATTTGCCGGGTATAAATGATAACTGCTGACCTTTCTAATTGTTGAAATGTGTCTGCATCACAGGTTGTCCAGTTGATGATTTAAAGTCTGCCAAATCCTCTCTGTGCCGCATGTAGCTCAAACAACGCTGGAAGTGTTGAACAAATTCTGTCAAATTATGGCGTGATTTAACATATCTTTTGAGGACAGCATGTAGACTTTCACACCTCGAAGTCGTTCTAAACCCAGCAAAGAATTTTTCTCAAATATGAGCGGTAGCCCACATGTTTCTTTTCCCACACATATCTACTATCCATTCCCGATCTTCCACTCCAAAGCATCCAACCATTTCCTCCCACTTTTGTTCGAATACACCAACTTCGTAATCACCTAACATTAACTTTGTAAACATTTTCGTAAACTGAGGTTTGTGAATATTGCTTGTTGCATTACACATCAAGTGCCATGCACATAACCTATGATGTGCATTCAGAAACACTTCTTGAATAGCAATAGCCATCGATGGATGACCATCCGTAACTATTGAAATCGGTGTATTTCCCTTCATTGCTATGAGAAGCTGTTTTAGTAACCACACATATGTACTTTTCCTCTCATTCAAAAGTATTGCAGCACCAAATACAACGGTTTGATTATGGTGGTTAACTCCCAAGAATATTACCACCGGCAATCTGTATCTATTCTTCTTATATATGGCGTCAAATGCTAGCACATCCCTGAACAGATCGTAGTCCAACTAGCACCGGCCATCACACTAAAAAATTTGCCGAAACACTCATTTTCTACCCTTCTCAACACTATAGAACAAGTTTTGATCCCTTGCTGCTAGCGTTTCCAGGTAAGCCATTGCAGAGGTTAAATCATCAGGTAATTGTCTTCTTTTCTTCGCAACTTGATTGTGCATATCCTTAATTGAAAAATTAACGTTCTCGTACCCACCACACTGGCTAGCTAATGACCCAAATATGTTTGGTATGATGATCTCCACCTCTTTCATATGGTTCATTTGACTAATGTCAGGCTCAGTCATTTTCTTGTGAGATCTTAACATTCTTGCTAACTTTAGAACAACAAACTCATGGTTGTGTTCATCACAAAAATCTCTCACTACCCAACTCTCAGTTACCGCATCGAAGAAAACATCAAGTTTACTCATACAACCACATCTTGTCTCTGGTTTTGGCTCCCTAACTCGATTTTTCAGATGGTTCCATTTTTCTAATCTATACCCTTCACAAGAACAAACATATGCTTTTTCTCTAACTTTTCCATCAACTATTCTACTCCCACTCTTTCGCACACTGAAGCCCCTCGTCTTGGCATATGAATTATAAAATTCGAATGCCAAGCCAAGATCAGCAAAGTGCAATTGACAAATATTTTCCATAGATAGACCTGAGAAATTGATCTTACCAATATCTTCCCAAGAATTTATGCGATATTGATCCATATCCACCGCATCAAAAATTGCATCTTCATCCACATGATCACTAACATTATGCGCATTTTCATCACTTGTGTGTCTTTGACTATTTGATACTTCATGTAATTTATGGTGACTAACGTTAATTTCCCAACAAAATAGCACAAATTAGGTACAATTTATAATCAAATAAGTAAAACTAACCAATGACTATTGAATTTTCAAAAGGAATCATAGTACTAATTTATGAATTTACAAACACACTAAAAAAAATCAAACAACAACAACAAATAAAAAATAAAACAAAGATTCATAAAAATAAATACAAAAATTGAATAGAAACATAAACCCAGAAATTGAACCCATCATTAGAAATCAAACGGCAATAACAAATAAAAATAGAACATCATGAACAGAGACATAAACCCATAAATTGAAATCAGAATCATAAAAACAAATACCAAATTTGAATAGAAACATAAACCCAGAAATTAAAATCATAAACAGAAATCAAACAGCAATAACAAATAAAAAATAAAACATCATGAACAGAAGCATAAACCCAGAAATTAAAATCAGAATCATAAAAACAAATACCAAATTTGAATAGAAACATAAACCTAGAAATTGAAATCATGAACAGAAATCAAACACCAATAGCAAATAAAAAATAGAACATCATAAAAAGAGACATAAACCGAGAAATTGAAATCAGAATCATAAAAACAAATACCAAAATTTTTTAACCGTACCCTAACTCAAAAATTTTAAACAACCAAGTAAACCGAATAAAATCACTAATTGAGTGAAATAAGTAGAACAAAAAAACAATTGACTGATTTTAACGAAACAAAATTATACAGCAAAACATAAAGAGATAAAAAATGAGCTAAATGAAACAAGTTTATACCTGAGGTTGAGGCTCCATTGAAACTCTTGAAGTGTAGTGATGAAGGGGGAGACCGAGCATCACGACGCTGACGACGATGCTGGCTCTCTGAGACACATGCCACCACTACCTGCTGAGGACGACGGCACTGATCAGTGAGAACGACAACGCTGAACGGCGACGGAATGATGCGGTGCACGATGACACTCTGATGTTGAAAAGAAAATTCTCAAATAAATTGGCAGTAGACGTGGGTTCTGTGAAAAGAGAAGAGAAAGAGAGGCTGATGGTAGTGGGTAGGGATTGTTGTTGATGGCAATGGGTTCTGTGAAAAGGGAAGAGAAAGAGAGTAAAGAGTGTGTTAGTGGGTTTGGTCACTGAGTGAAGGTAGCAAATGTAGGTTCCCTAAATGAATTTTAAAAATATTTGTAGTAAAGGTAAAAATTTAATAATTATTATTAAACCCTATATGAGTTATATATAAATTATTTATTGTGTTCATCACAAAAGCTCAAAACACTTGAGCTTACTAAAAACAAACCCTGCCTTAGAAATTGATTTCAAACTATATTCTAAAGTGGTCATACACGTCAAAGAAGCTTCTTTCTTAAACTTATATTAACACTACGGTCTATGGTGGAGGTTATAATACACCCTTATTATTTAGAATTTTAAAACTCCATGATATTTTATTTAAAAAACCTTTATGAAAATTTTATTTTAACTCTCCTTTTCATTTTTATTTTTTTTAAATCCCCATTCATTCTTTTATCTAAAATGTAAAAATCTTAAATTTTAACTACTGTTATAATTTATTGAATAAATGCCCCCTCAGTCACACCTACACGCTGTCTTTCAAGTTGTTGTCTATCCACCACATCTATTTCAACATACCTCCTGCTCTTTCTTTTTCATCATTGTGTCACTGCTCTGCAGTATTAATGTTGGTAAAAACAAAAAGTTCCAACAAACCCAGAAACCCACAACGGCGGCTGCGACGACAGCAAACGTAACTAACGACAAACTCCACCACCCGAAAATGAGCATGCCATAAAATCACTGGCAATCCCTCAAGCTATGACGTCTGTGATAACAATAACGTCCCGACAACTACGATCAATAACTATACCAAGTTATATTCCTCTCACAATTTCAAACCATAACCAATTTAAAAAATTAGAACTCATTGATTCAAAGAAAATCTGTTGATAATTTACAAATAATTTTGGAAAGAACAAAATTGATTTGGGCATTGTTCTGGGCAAATAAGATCATAACGGACTAACAATTAAGTAAGAATCCGACGTTACGAAATAATGTCGGGAACGTCATAATGACTGTACCACTAAAGCCAAAACTGCCAAATCCTGAAAGTAGTAACGCGACATAAAAGCAGTAGAGACTGGGAAAACGGCATCCCCAAAGGGCAAGTATAAAGAGAAGAATACGCAGCAGGTAAAGACACATGTTCCATATCACCAAAAAGTACTACTGACTTTAGCATTGGAGTCTTTTACAGGTTGTCCACCCGGCCTGGTTCTGTACATGCTAACGTCAGGATTTCAGACCTTCTCACCTCACCAGTTCGTAAACTCACCTCAGGTATGAACATTTGGCGCCATGTATGGGAAAATCCTACTTTACCAAGAATCATGGCCGAACATCGAATTCACTCCATAATCAATTTAGAAACTCCATTGAAGGGCCAACACTGGGAGGACAGATACGAGACTAATGTTACACCAAGTCAAGAAGAATCTCCCCCCAACTATGAAAATCTAGATCCCTTAACCCAGAAATCCGTTACACAGAAGTTTGTCATTTCGCTGGCCTTGGAGCTGACTATCACCATGCCATGTAGGGAATGCGATATCGGGTACAAGAGTTGGAGTGCTACCAATTGGAACATGAACAACGGTTGGCTGAGCGCTCATTGTCTAGACAGTCTTGTTCTTGAAGTCGTCTAGCCAGGGAACGCGAAGAGCACAATCCCGGAAACCATGAACAAGCGCGAGACCACCGGCAGAGCTCACGCTCACCCCAACATCAAAGAAATGAGAGGAGGTAACCACGACGGCGTGTCGATTCTCAGAAAGCAGATAGGCGGGTGCGAAAAAATCATGATCTGCCCAATCTAAAAGAGGACAAACTGTACAGAAGAGTCCTAGCCCTAAAAGGCACAGGGAGTCTCGAGAACACGTGATAATGGGTCAAACCCCATTCGCTTCCCACGTTCTTTAGGTTCGATTGCTAAAATATTTTGACAAGCCTACTGATTTGAAGTATTATGGAAAAATGGATCCTTAGGAGCACATTGATGCCTTTGAGGCAAGGATGAACTTAGAAGGAGTCGAAGACGCAATTCGATGCAAAGTTTTTTTGGTCAGTTTGTCGAGACCAACTATGGCGTGGTTTAACACGCTACCCTTCGGATTGATCTCCTCCTTTGTTGACATTAAGGTCAAGTTTTTGGCCCACTTTACCGCCAGAAGGACCCAAGAAAAGCACCCAATTCCCTATTAGGGTGGAATAAAGGGTAGGTGAGAGCATCCAAGATTACCTGGACCGATTCAACAAAACACTCTTGGAGGTAAACACTCAAACCCCAAAGGTCGTGTGTCTGTGCTTGATTACTGGATTGCTGGAAGGAGACTTCCATAGGCACCTGACTTCCAAAGATATAAAGTCCATGGAGGAAATTCATCAGATCGCTTTGGAGTACATGCGAGATGAAGACGTTTCAAAGGTGGTCTCCACAAAAAGGAAGAACCTAGCGTCATTTCCCCAAAAAGGCAAAAGCTCGGGGCAAACCTCATAACCAAAACTACCAACTCCACGAGTCAGAAAGTTCTGCTCCTACACTCCTTTAGTAGCCTTACTTGCCGAGGTATATCAGTAAGTTTCTCATCGAGGTATATTACCAAAAGCAAGACAGATTCGACCCAGAGCCTCATTAAACAAGTCTCAGTATTGTGATTACCACAAATCCTATGGTCACAAGATTGAGAATTGCATTGAAAGATGCTTTGGAACAAGCAATTAAAGATGGAAAGCTTCCCAAATCCATCCAGCACGTACGACCACCTAGACGACGTAACGAGGACGAAGATCGGGAAACCAGAAACCCAAGGAACTCCAGATCCCCAGAAAACATAGAAGACACAACTTAGGTTGTGGTCAATGTGGTTGTTGGAAGGAATGGGTTGCCGAGATCCAACAATACTGTAAAAAAGGACGTCAAAGTCACGACCTCTGAAGTTTTCAAAGTAACTAGCATTCCAGCAATATAGTTCTCGGCAAAGAATTTCCAAATCGCCACATCAGATGATGATGAGCCCTTGGTATCATTGCCAGGTTGGGTAATGGCATCATGAAGAGGATCCTCGTTGACACGGTCGCAAATTCAAACCTTCTCTTCAGAAATGCATTCGATGCCCTGTGGTTAAAGGATCAACATTTGAAGCCTCGTCTCCTAGGGGTTATTAGACTTGGAGATCACTATATCAAACCTGATGGAGATGTGGACCTCCTTTTCACTATAGAGGAAGGTGTTAATATAAGGGCAATATAGGCTGAGTTCATCGTTCTTCAAGATTCTATAGCTTACAATGTAATCTTGGAGAAAAAGACGCTCAATGATCAATGTGTTTTCATCTCAACAAAATTTTTGGTCATAAAGTTCTTGACGGCAAAAAATCGGGTTGTAACGGTTTGAGGAGATTAGGTGTCTGCAGTTAAATGCAATAAGGCTAGCTTTACACTCCGGGATAAAGCTAAGGAATCCACGGGGGTGTTCCTTATTGACCTAGACTCCCGAATCCAAGAGAAATCGAGGTCGGAGCCCAATGGAGAGCTGGAGAGATTTCAAATCGGGGATGAGCCAGAAAGTACACTATGATTAATAAGGAATTACCTTATCCCTTGAAATCAGAACTTCAAAATTTCTTGAGAGGTAATATAGATTTATTTGCTTAGGAACCTGCCGACATGCTCGAAATTGATCCAATATTCATGTCCCATCAGCTAGCTATTAACCTCGAGTTTAAGCCGATTGCGCAACGATGTCGGAAGATCTTGCCTGACATGGCAGCCGAGGTTAAAAGCCAAGTTCAGGGGTTATTGGATGCCAGGTTTATCCGTGAGTTAACTTATTCAACATGGTTGTCAAATGTGGTAATGGTAAAAAAGTCTAATGGAAAATGACGAATGTGCATAGACTATACAGATTTAAACAAAGCCTACCCAAAACACTGCTTTTTTACCTAACACAAACAATATGATTGCCTCCTCCTTGGGATATTGAATACTAAGCTTCCTAGATGCTTATAGTGGATATAATCAAATCCCGATGCATAAATCTGACGAAGACAAAACAGCTTTCATCACCCTAAGGAGATTTATTACTACACTGTAATGCCTTTTGGTTTAAAAAATACAGAGGCAACATATCAAACATCAATAGCAAAAATTTTCAAGCAACAGATTGAGAAGAATATGGAGGTCTAAATCAATGATATGCTGATAAAAACAAAGATTCTGAGCTGATCGATGACCTGAAGGAAGTTTTTTATTGCCTCCAATTTCACACGATGAGGTTGAATCCAACAAAGTATGTATTTAGAGTTTGGGGAGATAAATTTTTAGGATTCATGGTTACCCAAAGGGGGCATGGAGGCTAATCCTGAGAAGTGTCAGGCAATTTTAGACATGTCGAGTCCTCGGAATCTTAAAGAGGTTCAAAGACTCACAAGTCGATTGGCTGCACCATCAAGGTTCTTGGGAGATTCCGCGATTAAGGCCAAACCATTTTTTAATTTGATAAGAAAAGATGTTGACTTTTTTTGGACATGAGTGTGAGACCGCCTTTCAATATTTTAAAAATTTGCTCTCATTTCCTCCTATTTTGGCAAAACCCGAACACGACCAGCCTTTGTTCTTGTATTTATCCGTAACCAAATAAACTTTGGCTTTGGCCTTAGTTTTAGAGGATTAGGATAAACATTAGTGTCTAGTATACATTGTTAGCAAGGTTCTTCAGGACCTGAGCTACGATATACAAAATTTGAAAAACTTACTTTTGCATTACTTACCTCGGCCGGTCGGTGATGCCAATATTTCCAAAGTTACCTGGTAATAGTGCGAACTGACAAATCAATAAAAAAGATTTTACAAAAACCCGACCTAGCAGGTCTGATGATGAGTTGGTCTATTGAACTATCTTAATTTGATGTGCGCTATGAACCATGCTCAGCCATTAAGGCTAAAGTGATGGTTGATTTCCTAGCTGAGATGACGCACCCAGACTCCAACGTACCGATATAGGAGCTTCCAATGTCTATTGTGGGGGAGCTGGCCTCATCTTAACCAAGGAAAATGACATAGTGATCGAAGCCTCTATTAAATTTGACTTCCCTATCTCAAATAATTAGGCTGAGTATGAGACCTTGCTTGCAGGATTGGCGTTGGCTCAGGATTTCAGAGCTACAAAAGTAACCATATTTAGCAATTCACAGTTAGTGACCTCCCAAGTTAAGGGGGAATATCAGGCACAGAATCCGCTATTGCAACAGTACTTGAAAAAAGTACAACAAGAGGTACAATCCTTTGATTCTTTTTTAATCAAGCATGTGCCTAGAAAACAGAATATATGGGCTGATGTGTTATCCAAACTCACAAGCACTAAGCCCATAACAGAGAATCGTAATCTGATATAGGAGGTGCTTACAAAGCGCATTATGACAAAGCCCGATGTTCCGACTTTCTGTTCATCCAGTTTTGACACTTGGATGGACCCGATTTGTGCATACTTAGAACACGGGACCATACCTAGTGATCCTAAGGAAGCAAAAAAATTACAACTTAAAGCGGCCAAATATACCATGATAAATAGATAGCTGTACAGAAGGGTAGTGTCCCAACCATTATTGAAGTGTTTAAATGACCAAAAAACGATGTATGTGTTGCAGGAGGTTCATGAGAGTTGTTGTGGACATAATTTAGGAGGAAAGTCATTGGCAAAATGTCATATGAGCCGGATACTATTGGCCCACTCTCATCAAAGATGCCATAGAGTATGTGAAAAAATGTGACAAATGTCATCAGCATGGCAACCTCCACCAAGCATCTCTCCATGAGTTCGTATCTGTCATCCCGACATAGCCATTTGCCAAGTAGGACTTGGACCTATTGGGACATTTTCCACAAGGACCGGCCAGGTAAAATATCTTATAGTTGTTATAGACTATTTTACCGAGTGGATTGAAGCCACACACCTGTCTAGTATTAGTTCCGCTCAATGTTGGAAGTTCGTTTGGAAAGCAATTATTGCAAGATTTGGAATCCCTGAGTCCATTATCACGGATAATGATACCCAATTCACAAACTCTAGGTTTCAAAAATTAGTGTCATGCTTAGGGATCTGACAAATATTTGTCTCGGTGGAATACTCGCAGGCAAATGAACAAGCCGAAGCTACCAAGAAGGTGATTTTGAATGGGTTGAAGAAAAAATTGGATGAGCACCTGAGCTCTTGAACTTACGAGGTGTGGTCAGTGCTGTGGTCATACCAAACTACAGTGCACTCCACTACCAACGAGACACCTTTCAGACTTACTTATAGCAAAGTGGTAATAATTCCGGTAGAACTCGGGAAGCCAAGCCCAAGAATACTTTTGGGAACCTCGGTAACTCATGAGAGCTTGGGACTAATTGACAAAGTCAGGGGTATGGCTAATTTAACAGAGCAAGCTTTGAAGCAAAAGGTGACCAAGAGGTACAATAAAAAGGTCCGACCTAGAAGTTTTCAAGCAGGGGATCTAGTTCTAAGGCAAGCCGATGTCGGAGTACTAGGAACACGAGGTAAGCTAGCCCCCAACCTAAAAAGGGCCCTTTAGAGTGAAAGAAGCACTAGAAAAATGCACATAAAAGTTAGAAACCATGGATGGTTCCAAAATTTTGAGAAGTTGGAATGCAACCCATTTGAAAAGGTATTATTCTTAGGAAATGTTGGAAGTTTTTGGAAATTTTCCTTTATTTTTCTTTGTTAAGTAGAATAAGGGCACTATTTTCCTAGGAATCTAGATTTTAATGAGGCCCTACTTGTATTTGGCAAAAGGAACTTTCTTTACAACTTTATACCTCAAATAAGTATACCTCGAATAAGCATTTTAATTATTAATTTCTTTTGTGAATCCTATGATAAATTCATGTTATGCATTAAATATCCCCTTATTCGTTTAAAGTTGAAATTGAACTGAAACTAGAGTTTAAAATAAAACGATCTAACGAAGAAGGATATATAGCAAGCAGTGAAACAATAAAACGTTAACAGTCATAAGTTAATCCCGAGTATAATGAGAACACACAAAGCCAAATCCCAAAGAAACGACGGGAGAAGGTGTCACAAAAGTACCACAGTTCACAATTACCAAGTTCAAAATACTTAGGAAAATAAGTTGCAAATCATGCTTATAATATTGAAACAACCTTTTCATCCACCACCTTCTTAAAGATATCGACTTCGAAAACGTCCAAGTTGAGAGCCTTCAATTTGATTTGGTCAAAGATGTTCTTCTCAGCATCAAAAATGCCATCAACAGTCGCATGTTCAGCCTTTCTAATTGAGAGATCGAGCTCCTTAATTTTCTTCATTTGCTCAGAAACTTGTTTTTTCAGTGCTCCTTCTTTTGATTCAGAAGCAGCTTTGTCTTCCTTCAAACCCTTTACCTTGTTCTCTAGGGAAGTTTGCTTACCTTGAAGGTCAGTAATTGAGTTGTTTAGCTTCTAAATTTGGGTATTTGCCTTAACAATTATTTTGTTCATCGAGAGGAACTCTGAGCGAAGACTCGAGATCTCCACCTCTATGTCTCGGACATAAGTCGCAGAGCGCAAGAGCATCCTCTGAACTCAGGGAAGGGTATCCTCCAGAGACATCTTGGCAAGACTACCCCTGGTGTCCTTGTCCATAAAATGCTGATCCAAAAATTCGAGAGCTCAGAACCCCTTATCCAATACATGCTTGAAGGAGGTAGGGAATGAAGCAGCAACATCATCTTTTCCAACATTCTTTAGCTTTTTCCTGGCTGGGGAGTTGGTGGAAGAGTCTCCTTCCAATATGTGGACTTCAAGACCTTACCATTCCTCACTCTCTTCAACCCTTCGGGTTGTGGTTGACGGCTAACAGTGGCAGAAGAGGAAATTTTGTCACCACCAGCCATGATTAGAGGTTGGGTCGTTAATCTTTTCTTCATTTCTGCAATGGCAGCAAGTCCCCTAGCTATATCAACTGGAAAACAAAGTAGAAGGAAATCCATAAGATAGAGAAACCAAAAATGAACCAAAGCAAGAAATAAGGATATGAAAGACAGGAAGCTTACTAATAGCATTCCGAGCAGCTTGCTCGTTTATGAGGATGTCCCTCAAAACTAGAGGACACTCATTCCACAACATCATTAATAAATTGATACTAAGGAGTTCTTTGGCATTCACATCGGAAACTCATATTTTCGGTGAGGAGACATTATAGTTCTAATAGAGATTAAATCTTTTGGCACCCTCCAAAGTTAGAAAGGAGGGAGTTGTGCCCTTTACCCTTTCAATCTTAAAAAAATAAATTTTGAATCAGTGGTAGGACTCCTCAAACAAAGTAAAAATTTTCCTATTAGGGACGCGTCAAAAAGAGACAAACCCTCGACCTTGGGATCTAAAGAGGATAGTGGGAGTGAAAAGTAGAAGAAAATCTTAAGAGCAGGCTCAATATCCAGAAATGAGCACAAAAGCTCAAAACCCTGGATAATGGCCTAAGAATTGGGATGGAGTTGTGAAGGAGCACATCCAATATGCGCTAGAAGACTTATTTCAAAATCGGTAAAAGGTAAGTGGACCCCAATCTGAGAAAATAAAGTCTCGTACATCCACAACCAATCCTGAACAGTATGACATGCTTGTTTATGTGGCATAGCTGATCTCTAAACCTCGGGATAGAGAAGATATAAAGGTTGTTTAAGTCAGAATCAACGATGATTTGAGCCTCCTTTAAATTGTCCATCTCTTCTTGAGTGATTGTGGAAGGCGTTCCTTTGACTTCCTTGGAAACTCAGGAATAAATATCCACCTCCAGCTTACTGTTCATTAAAAGGGGAGGATAGGGTCTCAGCGGATTGGCAGCACCGCCACACCCTCGACTCACAATGACCTTCTTCTTGGCGCTCTCATGAAAACCTATAGGAGCACCACCACTACTTTACCACCACTATGTTGAAGCAAAAAAGAAGGGGAAAACCCTACAAAATATAAATTCTATAGCTACAACTAGCTCAAAACACAACACGAGCAGCCAAACACAAAAAGAAAACTGCGAAGAGTGGGAGCAAATAGTAATCATCAACTATTTTGGAGAAATAGTGGTGCCCCTACTACATTGAGCCTAATTAAAGGCAACAAATATAAAGAAATGTGAGGGAAAGCTTTGAACAAACATCACCAGAAGAGGAAAAATAGAACAGGGGCAATCCTCCCTAGTAAAAACATAGAAAAGAGAAAGAAGAACCTTCACTAACCTTAATCAAAGACCTTTGAAAAATCCACTGAAAAGTACTGGTAATTCTCCCTAATGCAATAGAGAGTGCGACGGCAATGGAAAATGAGGCAGAATGTGACAACGATGGAAAATGAGGCCGAAAAAGAAATTTGAGCGAAAGACGCTCACCGAGAGAAGAAAGAGACTGCTTGTGACTGAAAAATAATTTGAAGAATGAGAAGTGATGGCAAATGAGGAAAGAGCAAATGGAATGTAGTGTGAAAATAAAAAGTTATTTAAATTCAAGTTAATGTTGCATTTATTGTTGGAGAGAGAAATAAAAAAGTAGGCTGACGATTCGTAGAACGAGGGAATTACAACTGCTCTAAAAGAAATTAAAAAAATGTTCAGTTTCTTTAATAAACTTCCAGAGTCCCAATTTAGAAACAGACCCAACTTCATAAACTCTTATACCCTTGACAAAAGAGCCAAGGTCTAGGAATCCGAGTTGGGGGCACTGTTCTGGGCAAATAAGATCATAACGGACTAACAATTAAGTAAGAATCTAATGTTACGAGATAATGCCGGGAACATCATAACGACTATACCACTAAAGCCAAAACCGTCAAATCCTGACAATAGTAACGCGATATAAAAGCATTAGAGGCTGGTAAAACAGCATCCCCAAAGGGTAGGTATAAAGGGAAGGATACATAGTAGGTAAAGACACTTGTTCCATATCACCAAAAAGCACTAATGACTTTAGTATCGGAGTATTTTGCAGGTTGCTCACTCGGCCTGGTTCTGTGCATGCTAAAGTCAGAATTTCCAATCTTCTCACTTCACCAATTTGTAAACTCACCTCAGGTACGAACATGCATATAGCAATTGCAACAATGATTATCTGGAGATATGGAACGCCTGGAACTTGCTGATTTTTTAGAGTAAATCTTCATTGTCGGATGCCATTCACGCTGCTGCCATGGAGCTCGAGGAAGAAATGCAGAGGGAATTCTTAAGCTAATTACAATAGAATTATTTTGTGCCAATAAAACATTTAAAACAAAACCTCATTAGATTCAGTTTAGACTGTCCAAATATTTGACTCACCCTTATTATTTTCATTCCATTCCAATAAATAAATAAAATCACTAACTTAGGAAAAAACCTAAAAAAACAAACAAATTAAACAATTTAGATTTAGCCGAAACAAATTTAAAATATAAAAAATAATAATAAACAATAACTTTTCTTCAACTTTTTATATGGAGTTTCAGTGCTCTAAAATATATTAAGAGCAATGAATCGGGCGCCTAACATTATTTCTAAACTAACTTATTATCTTCCATTGCTCGTAGTCATGTAAGTTTAAGGAAAATTTACCAAAAGTACCTATTAGGAGTGTATATGGGACGGGTGAAATCGGATTTGTTCTAATTCAGTTCTGACCTTAAATATATACTGGATCTATTTTTTAGACCATAACCCGACCCTAAACTCAATAAAATCTAAACATTTTCGGGCTACAATTATACTGGGTCCAAAACGGGTGAAAATCAAGCCTTTAAAAGCTTTAACAATAATTTATAAAGAAACTTATTTATAAAGAAGAAACTTGTTACCGAGAAGTTGATATCTATATTTGAACTTGAATTTGTCCATAAATTCTAATTTGATGCTTCTTTAATCTATTTTAGTATTTTCTAATTCAACAAGTGTCATAAAAATAAAACAATAAGCTTATAATTAATATAACATAAAATTGGAATTAATTTAAAACATATATACATTTTCTAGTTTTCTCAGGGTGCACATGGGTCGGGTGAAGCCGGATTCGCCTTGACCCGGACCGGACCCTAAATAATAACCGGGTCTATTGTTGAGACTCGTATCCGACTCTAGACCCGGTAAAATCACACCAAATTAGTCCCTAAATTGTTCGGGTCCGGGCCAGATCTTTGAATCAGGCCGGGCCATGTTCACCCCTAGTACCTATGAAGTTTATGAACATTGATAAAAGTACCCATAAACTAAGGAAATTAACGTTGTACCCATGAAAGATGGGTTCCGTACGACAAAAGTATCAAAATCCTAATTTTTTTTAATAAAATTTCCAAACTACCCCACCTTCAACCTCAACTCACTTTTTCAACCTACACCTTTAAAACCTTTGCCATGGAGTCCGAAACTACTCCTATAACAGATCAGGCCAAAATCAATGGTGGTAGTGGTGAGGATTGGACCTCAACCAGTTCAATCATAAGTTTATAATCTATACCCAAACTAAATCAATCAAACACCAAAAAATACTCAAAACAAAAAAAATTTCAAATCTATTCATCCAATTTCAATTCACTTTAGCAAAACTAGAAGCAAAAACAACCATCAACCATCGAAAATCAACAAATCCATTCATCCAATTTGAAATTTACTTCAGCAAAAATCAGAAGCAGAAGTAGCCATCAAACGAATCTTCTGTAAATCAGTCTCTGCTTTCATAAAAAATAGAAGAAGATTTAAAAAAAATTAGAACAGTATCTTTTTAGTAATAACTAAATCAATTTATGAAAAGAAGAAAAATAAAATAAAAATGTTAAGAAAAAAGAGAAATACATTTTTCTTTGCCGACTGTAACATCGTCAACGACAGAATCTCCATCAGCAGCGCCACCTCCCTTTTTTCTCCGATTTCTTTTTACTTAACCCTCTTTCTGCATGCAGCAGCGCCACGACCCGTCTCTCTTCTCAGGCGCGTGACGACGGTGTTCTTCTCAACTGGGACAAGCGCGCCATGGCGATGTTCTCCTCAGGTTGGGTCACAGGTGCACGACGAAGGTGTTGTAGTCACCTTGAGAATGAGAGGGGGAAGCAGTGAGAGGGGAGATTGGTGATGACGGGTAGGTGGGTGGCGGACGGTGGTGAGAAAGTAGGAAGAGAGTTCTGTGACTCTGTGAGGGTTTTTGAGAGAGGGAGAAGTGAGGAGATAGGAAGAAGTGAGAAGAGAGGGAGTGACGGTAGAATGAGGTTATGGTGTGGTAGTTTAGGAATTTTATTAAAAAATCAATAAAAAATTAGAGTTTGGATACTTTTGTCGTATAGAACCCATCTTTCATGGGTACAATGTTAATTTCCTTAATTTATGGATACTTTTGTCCGCGTTTGTAAACTTTATGGGTTCTTTTGGTAATTTTTCCTAATTTTTTACTATTCTAGATTTATATAAGTTATTTTTTTAATTTCTAAAGATGATAGTTTTAAAAAATTTGTTGAATTCTCTAAAAAATTTTAAGATGAAAAAAGACTTACAATCTCTATTATTAGATTTGATTATGATAGTAAAATTTTTTAACTTAGATTTTGAATTTTTTTTAAAAGAAAACACCATTGTTTGTGACTTCTCAATTCCTAAAACACTCCAACAAAAATAAGGTTGTTGAAATAAAAAAATATAAATTTGCAAGAAATGGAAAGAACAACAATGCTTTTAGAAAACAAAAATTTTCTATAACTAAGTGATTTACCCAATTAAATCAAACCAAGTTGTATAACCTTCTCCTTCTTCTTCTTCTTCTTCTTCTCATCATTTTCTTTCGTTATCGTCGTTGTTATTATCATCATCGCTGCCACCTCCTCTTTTTCCTCCTCCCTCCTTTTAATTCGAATTTTTTTTCCTCCTTCCTTTTCCTCCTCCATCGCCGTCGTCGTCGTCGTCATCGTTATCGTCACAGTGATTCTTTTTCTCCTTCATTCTTTTTCGCTGCAATGTAAGATTTTAATCCAATAAATGTACATTCAAGTCTAATATGAGAAGCAATACTTCTAAAAGAAGAAGTAAGAGCAACAGAAAAAGAAAGAAAGAAAGAAGAATAAAAACAAAAAAAAGAAACATACAGCGTTAAAGACAAGATTAATCTATATTTTTATAGCAAAATTTCGGTGTTAAAATTAAGAAATTCGGTGCTATTTTTGTTTATGGCAAGAATTCAATTCAATAAGTATAAACCTATATTCATTCAACTAAATAAGATTGTAATACAGTACAAACATGTTCATTCAAATCTAATATGAGAAGCAATACTCCTAAAAGAAGAAGTAAGAGAAACATAAAAGAAAGAAAGAAAGATATAAAGAAAGAATAACAAAAGTAAAAAAATGCAGCATTAAAGAAGATATTTCAGTATTATTCTTTAGAATTTCGATGTTATTTTTTAATAAATTTTGCATAACTCAAAACACCTCCTCTCCTTTTTTTTCTCTTCCTTATCATCATCATTTTCTTCTACCTTTTTTTTTTTATTTCAACTTCTCATAATTCTTCTTATTTTACCCTCATAATAAGAATAAAAAAAAAAAAATCAAACAAAAAATAAAAAACAAAAAAATGCAACATTAAAAAAAGATATTTTTGTATTTTGTAACAAAATTTTGGAATTAAAATTATGAATTTTTATGCTATTTTTATTTATGGTAAGAATTTAATCCAATAAATATAAACATATATTCATTCAACTAAATAATATTTCAAAACTCTCTTTCCACCTCATCTTCGTCCTCCTACCTTTTTTCTTCTTCTTTCACAATTTTATTTCACCTATTTAGTGTTACAGTTAAAAAATTTTAGTATTAAAATTAAGAAACTTTTATGTCAAGGTAAAAAAAATTTAGTATTATTTTATGATAAATTTTACGTAACTTAAAACTCCTCATTCTCTTTTTTTTTTTTTTTTGGTTTCGATTTCTCATCAATCTTTTACTTCACCCTCATAAAAAAATAAAAAACAAAAAAAAAGAGAAAAAAAATCAAACAAAAGAAAAGAAAACATATATAATGTTACAAAAATTACTAAGAAAAGAAAAAAAAAAGTGCAGTAATAGTAAAGTAATAAAAAAATGATGACAAAAAAAATATGTAAACAAAAAGAAAAAATACGAAAAAGAAAAAAAATGTAAAAAAGAAGAAAAATACAAATAAGAAACATGAGATATGAAAAGATAATGTATTTACACACGTTAACAATGAAGTTAATTTTTGTTAAATTTAAATTAATTTAGTTAAATTTAATTATCAAAAACATTTAGATATATAATATCATTCATTAAAACAGCGATTATCTTAAAGCATTTTGAGATGAGACACTAAATATAATATCTCAATTCAAATTAAAATCTTTATTAGATCTATCATCATATTAACTCCTTATAAGATATGGGCATGAGGAAAATCCAATATATCATATTTTCATGTTTTCGATTTACATTATTTTGTACTTTATACAAAAGACAAATTTACTTAGTCTAATCCCAAATCATATATGATATGTTGTTTCTTTTTTTTTTTTGTCGGTGTCCAAAATTTATAGCATATACAACAAAAAGATACAATATGTTGAAGAAATTATGGAAATGAATCATCTTAATTTTTTTTTAATTGAGAGTATAAGTATAATTTTTAATTTTTTAATATTTTTTTTATAATTTTTTTGTCCTACCTATAAAATGTATAATGAAAAATTATATTTTACTCTTTTAAATAAAAAAAAAAATAAGAGGATACAATCTCAAAAAACTATATATCTAAAATTTAAAGAGCCAAAAAATAATTTCAAAAAAAAAAATTGAGAGACTTTGAAAATAAGATGGATCATCTAAATAAATAGCAACACAATAAGTTTCTCTAATACAATTGGTTCATTTGAATCGAACTTTCCAAAATCACTACCATTTTATTGTACTTCACCTTCACACCTAAATTATAAATTATGAGCGTACTTAGTTTTTTATTAGAGTATATACCTATTTTGATCCTCAAAAAATTTTAGATTAGACATTTTAGTCTCTAATTAAAATTAATTATTCGATTGGTCTCTAACAATTAACTCCATCAGTCACTTAAGTCTTTTACTCTATCAACTCTAATGGAGGATAAAATAGTCCCGACAACTTTAACATGGGGACAAAATGGTCCTGATCTCCTCTGTTTGGAAATGACATTATTCTTTCCCAATTTCCATCATATCTCGCATAACACTAACAGTCTAATACTGTAACATCAAGTTACACAAGACATACTCTATAACTTTAATGTTCACAAGAAAAAAAATCCTCAACTTGTTCTCAACCAATTCATACTCAGGAAACTAATGACTATATCTTTCAACTACTTGTCGTCTTCGATGGATCTCATGAATCTAGACAGCAAGTCTGATTTGTTAAGATCTGTCGTCGTCGTTGCCATCTCCCTCCTCCTCTGCCCTATCATTTCCATGACCACATTGTCCACCACTCCAATCGCTTCCTTCAACTTCTTCTCCGAACCAATGTTCAGTAATCATTTCAGTTTTCATATGAGCGGCAACGGTGACATTACTCATTGTACTGATAACTTGGATGCGAGGTCGAAGCTGTCTGCCAATTTGGACTCTGGGAAAGAAGGAATGAAACATTCGGTGTCTATTTCAAATGAGAATTTACATATGATGTCGAAGAAGAATTTTCTCATGATGTCATAATGTCCAACAATTTATATTGCTTGCCAGAGAGTGGAGAAAGGTGTGTCCTTGGGGTAGTTGTGGAACTTGGTGTTGAGGATGTCGTAGACGTTGTCGGGGTTGGAGGTAATGTTATCGAAGACGTGGAAGTTGATGCATCTGGTGGGTGAAGTGCAGAGGAGGCGGATGTACCAGTCACAAAGATTTAGGAAGTGTGTGGTCCATGACATGTTGAGGTAGGTGCGACACATGTGACAATTATACCATAGCTTAATCTTGGAGCTAAAGAGGAAGATGGAAAAGAAGATTGTGAACGTGAAGAAGGAGAGTATGAATGTTAGGGTTATGCGAGATATGATAAAAATTGGGGAAGAATAATGTCGTTTTTGAATAAAGGGGTCATGGATAATTTTGTTTCTTGTTAGAGTTGTCAGGGATCATTTTGTCTCCTATTAGAGTTGTCAGAGACCATTTTGTCTTCCGTTAGAGTTGACGGAACTAAAGACCTAAGTGACTGACGGAATTAATTGTTAGATACCAATCGAGTAATTAATTTTAGTTGGCGACTAAAGTATCTGGTTCAAAATTCTTTTGAGGATCAAAATAGGTATATACTCTTTCTTTTTATTATGCCACGTTAGAATTGACAATACACAAGTAAATTTTATTTATTGGATATATACTATCCAAAAAAGATAAATTATCAGGACATATAAAAGGAAGAGATATTATTTATTTAAATTTTATCGTATTAATAGACCTTTAAATACCACGATATGTATAATTATGTTCATTTTTCATTTATAAGTGTTAAATAACGTCCATTTGGAATTTAGAAAAAATGGTAGAAATGACATTGCATAACCATATCATGCACACTACAAGTCACCAAAAAAAAAAAAAATATCATGCATACTTCAAATGACTATACAAAGGTAGAAATGTTAAGTTTTAGCCACGGAAAACAAGTTCAAATTGTTATTGCAATAATAATATTGCATAACCATATCATTTGTTTTTATTCTATAAATAATTGTAAGTTTAAGAAATTTGATGAGTTGGATTTTGAGCTTGAAGGTGAAAATAAATATGGAAAAGATGATGCCAAATTTTGCAAAAGTATGAAAAGTG
Organism: Arachis ipaensis; assembly: GCF_059453495.1. Taxonomy (NCBI): domain Eukaryota; kingdom Viridiplantae; phylum Streptophyta; class Magnoliopsida; order Fabales; family Fabaceae; genus Arachis; species Arachis ipaensis. The sequence goes on from NC_142441.1 coordinate 134,042,018, forward strand.
TTTTTAGATAATAACTATTTAAGCTTTATATGAAATGAAATATTAGTTTCAAAATATGTAGTGTCCCAAAAAAACAAAGGATCTAAGTTCCTTTTTTTTTTCCTCTCCTTGATATTTGTTCTTTTTCTTCTTCTTTTGCCATGATTTCTTTCCTTTACTATTGCTGTGCTTTCATCTTCTCTTCTTTATATTCTGTTATTTATAAAAATAAAAAATTTATGTTCTTTCAAATATTGATGTTTCATCCCCAAAAATATTTGTTATAAGAATGTTCTCTGTTTGGTTTTATAGTCTCTCCATTTCTGTTATATTTTTAAAAAATATATAACTTTTTGAAAAATTGTGATTAAAAATTGATTATCAAAACATTTATTTACCCAATATTTAATACAATTGTTATAGTGTATGCTAATTGAAAGTTATTTTATTTTTATTTACAAAATATAACTACTACAACTTTTAGAAACTATCTTTGATAAACTACTTTTGAAAAAAAAAAAAACCAAATTTTACCAAATCTATATCCAGGGACGGATCCAGGAATGTTATCATGGGGGGGCCAATAATATATATATAATATAAAAAAATATATGCAAATAAATTATAATGTAAGATGCATTACAAAAATATACTGATAGAGAACATATATTTAAAGTGCAAAAAAAGTGTACTTTTTACTAACGAAGTGGTACACGTCGATTCTTCATATCATAAAATTCATCGATAATAGAATCTGTGTCAAATCTTTCAGCAATCTTCTTCTCAATGTAAATCAAAAGACAATTAGCAAGCAATTCATCTTCCATTTTGTTTCTGAGTCTATTCTTCACAATATTCATAGCAGAGAAAGATCTCTCAGTTGTAGCAGTTGAAACAGGGAGAGTTAATACCAAGCGAATCAAACGATCAATCAAAGGGTATGTTAAAGACTTTCCTGTCTTCGTTAATCCTTGACATAACTCCGAAATTGTGCACAAGTTAGTTAATTCAACATGATTAGGAACATCAAGTTCATAATGTTGAGCTTGCATTCTAATGTGAAATTTCTCTTGGTCACTGAAGTCACCTGGATAAAACCGTTCTACTAATTCACATACTTTGTTGACACTGAAGAACTTATAATTATCTCTGGGATCTAAAGTTGAGCTTAAAGTAAGCAATTCCACCATATTATCATTGAATCTTCCATTAAGCTCTTGCAATTGTGTATCAATTACAGCCAGAAATAAATTAACACGGTAATGATGCTCTACTGAAATTTGATCAACAATTTTGCGAGTTCGGCCTCTTCTAGGAATATGCAATGCATTCATATCAGGAACTTCAACTTCATGTTTCTCACAAAATAATATTACTTCTTTTATGAAAGCCTCCCAACTTGATTCTCTCATTCTTTGGATTAAAGTCTTCGTAGTAGAAACCAGAGTTAAAGCATTCAATATGTCTTGATTTTTTCGTTGCAAAGCTTGACAAAGATCATGACTAACTTCCAAAATATTTCTCATCAAATGCAAAACAAAGACAAATTCAAAGGATGTGATAGCATCATAAGCAGCACTAGCATCACCACGAGTGGAGAAATTACCTTCTTCGGTGCTTTTTTCAAGAACTTCACAAGTAGCATCAAACATGCATAACAAGCTACGTACAGAATTCAAATGAGACCCCCATCTAGTATCTCCAGCTCTTTGCAAAGTACCAATTTGATTAAGTCCACTTCCTGTCACAATTTGATCATTGGCAATTAAGTTTGCAACATTATTTGCTTGAGCAACCCTTAACTGATCATGACGTTTAGGAGAAACAGTCACAACATTCACAATTAGTGTAAGTTTTGAAAAGAATTGATGAACATAACAAACTTCTTTGGCTGCAGAAACAAGTGCTAATTGTAATCGATGAGCAAGACAATGAATGTAATAAGCAAAAGGGCAATCTTTCAAAAATAGAGCTTGCAATCCATTCCATTCACCACGCATATTACTAGCTCCATCGTACCCTTGTCCCCTAATATTTTGGACATCAAGATTATGACGAGAAAGAACTGATGAAATTTCTGTTTTCAATGTCAAAGAACATGTATCAGAAACATGTATAAGATCAAAAAATCTTTCTTGAACACAACCGTGCTTGTCTACAAATCTCAAAACCACAGACATTTGTTCTCGCTTTGACTCATCTCTTGCTTCATCAATAATTATACAAAATTTAGAATCACCAATTTCTTCTCGAATTGTTGCACGCACTTTTCTAGCAAAGATATGCAATATATCTTTTTGAACACTGGGAGATATATATTGAGCATTTCCAGGAGCATTTTCAAGGACAACATTATGAACATTCTGATTACAGGAGGCTAAAAGCTTAATTAACTCAATAAAATTCCCCCTATTCAAAGATCCAGGACTTTCATCATCGCCTCTAAATGCACATGCTTGAAATGCAAGCCATCGAATAGCATTAATAGATGTCTTCAACCTTAAACGGTTATTTGCAATAGTTTCATCACTATGCCTATCAAGAACTTTGTCTATATGCTTAGATTGAGCCATTAAATCATCACAAGATTTCACACATAAATTATGGGGAGAATTAGGAATAGAACCCTCGTGACATACAAATGCACAATTTACCCCATTATTTACTTTCTTCCAGTTACTAAATCCTAACTCTGAAAATGCATTTTTTCCATCATTGCGAGCACCATAATGTTTACCAAACAAGTAGCAAGGCAAACAATAAGCAGCATCTTTTTCTGGTGAATATTCTAACCAACTTGGAAATTTCTTAAACCAAGAAGATTGAAAATATCGACGGTGATTGTTATTACCAGAAGCTGGATAGCTAATATTTGTTGGTTGGTATGGCCCAGCTATTATGTATGCTCTACGAATTTTATCACGTTCATTGACATTATACTGCCAAATTGGACGTCGCTTTCCTGGATCCCTTTCTAGTAAAGAGATATCAACATCTCTTTCTAATCTTGGTACTTTGGTTTCATGTTGATATGTATTTTGAGTAAGATTAGAGAGCTCACTTACTTGACCTTCTTGTGAAATAGGATTAGAGGGTTGACTTGTTTGAACTCCAACATTATCAATAACCTTTCTCTTAAAAATTGCATCAATTTTACTTTGCTTTTTCATCATAAAATGTTCTAATTTCTTTTTACCTGAAAAAAAAAACTCAAATAATTATATACTTACATGAATAAACAAAGTCTAAGTATATTTTATTAATTAAATATCAATAATAATAATTTTTCATTAAATCACTATCAATTTCATTAAAAAATAAAATAAAAAAATAAGAGAGAATAAATCTTAAAAATAAGTCAATAATTTGCCTATGTAATGTAAATACAAAAGAATAAAATTAAATTATTTCATAATAAAACAATGTACTTTATTAATTAATAATTTTATGTAATTATATAAAAGAATTGAAAAATAAAATAAATACCTTGAGTCCTTGACTTCACTAAAGACTGGCAATGGACAATGGCAGTGTCGCAGTGATATGACCTACTAAGAACTGAGGACGGCGCGTGTTACGGTGTTAGGAAATAAAAGGATTAGAAAAGAATAGAAAAAGTGAAGAAACAGAATTAGTTTTAGGGATTTTTTTAAATTTTAATGTTTTATTTATGTTAGGTTGGGCTTCTAACTAGTGACTACTATTTTTTTTTTTTAAAAGCTGGGGGGGCCCAGGCCTCTACTTGCCCCCCCATGTATCCGTCCCTGTCTATATCCTTAGTTCTACCACCTTCACTTAAGAATTTTATTTAGTATTTTTCTGAATAGTTGAAATATCATTTTTCTTTTAGAAAAGGCAATTCAAAGACACACTAGACTTTTTATTATTCAAAAAATGTTTTTATTATTTTATTAAATTTATGAAAAATACTGCGTATTAATCTTTACAAGAAATATGTATACAAAAATACATATTTAACATTTAAAAGAATTTTATCATGCTATAATAAATAATTTTATTATTAATTATTCTTAAGTTTGATTATTTTACTTCTTTATTATGATATGTTTAATTTTTTGTTGATTGATTATTTAATTGAAATACACACACAATATATATATATATATATATTAATTGGTATTTTTTTACGCATAACGTTTTTTAATCTTTTATTTACAGCAAACACCCACTAAAATGGATAGAATTCACCCCCTAGTTGGATAACGATAATTACGGATTTTTTATTTAAATTATTTAAATATTTTATTTATTAAAATATGCACGCATAATATATATATATATATATATATATATATATATATATATATATATATATATATATATATATATAGGATGCACAGAACAAAAGACAAATAAATACATCTTAAAAAAAATTTAAATGTATCGGGTTATGTTATATTTGCGTAGATATACATATTTAATATTCAGAATAAAGCAAAAAAAAATTAACCTAGTGTATTTGAAATACGTTATGATCTGATTTAATCTTTTTATTTATCTAATATTATTTAAATAATTTAAAATTTTAAAATTATACAATTTTAAATTTAAAATTTAAGTTAATACAAATAAACGTACTCATATTTAAAAAAATTAAAAATAATTAGATAATACTTATCTATTTTCAATGAATTATAGTTCAAATGGCAGAATCTTCTCATATTCACTTAAGAGGTTGTGGGTTCGAGTCTTTTTATCTTTGATATAAAAAAAATATAAATTTTAAAATAAATTTTTTTATAATTTTAAAATTTTAAATTATTTGAATAAAATTAAATGAAATAGAAAAATAAAAATAAACCAACACAATATTTGATAAAAAATATAAATTTTAAAATAAATTTTTTTATAATTTTAAAATTTTAAATTATTTGAATAAAATTAGATGAAATAGAAAAATAAAAATAAACCAACACAATATGATACAAAATATTATTTAAACTTATCAAGTCCTAAGTTAATTTTACATATATTTTGAATGTATTTAAAATTTAAAATTATTAATTTTTTAGTTTAAAAGCTTTAAACTATTTTTTTTCAAAATTGAATATATAATCATAATTAACTGAATATAATAATATGAATAAATTTATTTGTCCTGAATTAAATTAAATTATTAATTTAAATTATATTTATCAAAATTTTAAATTAAAAATTTGTAATTTTAAAATTTTAAACTATCGATATGTAATATATCCCATATGCACTCACATTTTTTTAAGATGTTATACATTTCAAGTATATAGTATCAAATCTCTGTAGCTATTTGAATATTTGTTTTTTACTGTGAGTATTCAATAACAATATAAAAATATAAATACATTTATTATAAACTAATGAGTTATAATTGAAATAGTATAATCTCCTCATATTCATTTAAAGAAATTGTGAGTTCGACTTTCTATCTTTTTTGTAAAAAAAAAAAAAAAAACTTATCATAACAATATAAAAACATAAATAAAATATTTTGTTACAAATAAAAACAAATCCTAATCACTTATCATAATTTTTTTTCGAATTAAAAAAAAGAAACCAGAGGAAAAAAAAAAGAAAGAATAAAAAAAACGAATAATATATCGCGCAGTCCCTGTGGCTGTTTGTGATGTTACACACCCAAACCCTCACCCCTCTTCTCTCTCTTTCTCTTTCTCTTTCTCTTTCTCGTTCGGACTCTCTCCTCTTGTGTTCTATCTATCTAATCTTATACCCTGCAATTAGCAAACCCTACACACCTGTCTCTCTCTGAATCTCGGAACCCTAGCTCCTCCCATTCCCTTCGCCCTTCGCCCTTCGCCTTCCAAACCACTCGTCACAATCTTCTTCATCTTCTTAATCTTCATCTTCGTCTTCATACTCTTCTTCTCTTTCTCGTTCTTCTTCCGTTCTTTCTGGATCTCTCTGTTCACCTTCGAATTCCACCAATTTCAAGCTCCACCAAACATGGGCGACGGCAAGGTCAATCTCCCCGACGATCTCTTCTCCTCCAAGCCCTCCGATTCCAAAGGTCTGATCGATTTTCCGCTTCCAACGCTTCTATTTTTTTATTTTCTCGATTTTTTCCGTTGTTTTTACTTTTAGGGCTTTCCCTTTCCATTTTCATTTTCCTCTAAATCGCTTTCAAATGCTCGCTTCTCGTTTCGTTTTTGCAATAATTGTTCGCTCTCTCTCTGTCTTGATCCGTTGAATCTCAATCCCTGATTCGTTCTCTCTGTCAATCGCATGCTCAACACGCATGTTCCTTCTTGGTTAATTGATAATGGATACCTGATTTTGAATGTTGTTTTGTGTGTTTTTTTGGGGTTGACTTTACTGTGGAATGAAGATTGATCTACATTTTCTCTTTATTTTTATTTGTTTATATATTTATTTTTGGTTCTTGGTTCCTGTCAATGCTTTAGCTAGTGCGAGTGGGTTCTGTGTTGTTTTCTCTGAAGCTGTGTTGGGATGGATGGAGTGAGATTTCTTATTAATCTGAATCCGGAAATTTGTTCTATATATTTTGTTAAAAATAGTAAGCTGATTTAACTGGGTTTGAGGGGGAGGGGGTTGTCTTCTCCAGATGTTGAGGGTTGATTTGATTTGCTTGTTCACTATTTTATCTGTATTATGTAATTTGCCAGCTGTGGTGGACGATATAGATCGCGTCATTGCTTGTTGCTAAGTTGAATGAGATAGTTAACATTCGCTTTTTTGATTGTGTTAGATGAAGCATCCGCAGCACATGGCACGGAGAAAGGGATTGCTGGGCTACTTGATGATTCGAAAGGTAAGATGTTGATATATGTCAGAATTGAAGTTAAAGCTAACAGCTAGTTGAGTTGCCCTCATTTATACATTGTGTGGTAGCTGTTGGTGTTGACACAAAGCTGGTTTCACTTTCAGATCAAGTTTCATCGGACAGCAGCATCCCATTATCCCCGCAGTGGCTTTATTCCAAACCTGTTGACTCAAAAGCAACTGCCAACCCAGTGGGGGTATGTAATACTCACTGCTTCTTTGGATTTGAATTTCATGGTGTAGATTCGTTTTTCCTCTGGTAAAATATATTGCTATCTGGTGGAGTTTGCTGTTGCTTTGCTTTATCATGTTGGAGAGTAAAGAATAAACATGTCAGTTTTGTTCACGGAAATATTTTTTCTCCCCTCGGTCACATTGAATTTTATAACATTGCATTTTCTTGTATTGTTTTGTAAATTGATCTTATCTATTATGCAATTTATTGTACATCAAGGGGTCAAGGGGGAATGTATAGTAGAGCTGTGGCTGGTAGTTTGACATGTGTCTGTATGGTATTTGTAAGAGCATCAGAGTGGTTAAGTGATGAATAAGTGGTCTTTTCAATAATTCAATCACAAAATATTTGAAGAAAAATATGATTTTCTCTTTTGGATTTTCCTGCCTAGTGTAAAAGGTTTTGTATCTGTTGTGTCTTTTGAAGGCAAAATGGATTGTTAGTCAATCTCAAGACCCTGTTTGATTTTTTATTCAATGTAACAGCTAAGCTTTTGTTTTCATTTTGACCTGGTATGAATGTTGAAAGACAAAGCAATGGTGATGTGTCTTAATTCTTAAGATTTTTCAGATTCTCCAATTATTTTCTTTGGCTGATGAGGCAGTTTCTCAAATTCTTATTGAAAATGATTGCGTGTTCAATTATCATATCAAGAATTGTTGTGTTATATATTTGTAAAGAGTGATATTTCTATATTAGAAAATAATAACATAACGGGATCTTTGGTGCCCCTTTGGGGGGGGGGGGGAGGACGAGCTCTTGTTTGTTTCTTTGCTTAATCATATCAAATCTGTTGGTTACCGTTTCAATTTATGGGCTAGTGTTAGAATATTTTGTATGCATATGCTTTTTCAGTTGAATTGGAGTCTTTATTCCCATTGTATTTTTGTTTAAAAACTTGTTTCTTTTAAATTTGTGACTTTCAAAGGATTTGCATCATCACAAAATTTATATAGATATATCGGTGCTTTTGGTTCTTTGCCACAGGCGAACCCCACTGATCCCATACTGAAAGATAGTTGGCGTTTGGAGGGTTCTCAAGACAAGAAAGATTGGAGGAGGACTGCTCCAGATGTTGACATAAGTCGTCGCTGGCGTGAGGAGGAGAGAGAAACAAGCTTGCTTGGGAGAAGGGATCGCAGAAAAGAAGAGCGTCGTACGGAGATTACGTCAACCTCAGAGAACCGATCCTTGCCTGCTGATCGCTGGCATGATGGTCGTGGTTCTGGTCATGACTCTCGGAGAGAGAACAAGTGGTCATCAAGATGGGGTCCTGAAGACAAAGAAAAGGATTCTCGAATTGAGAAAAGGAATGATGTTGAGAAGGAAGATGGTCATGCAGAGAAACAATCTTCTGGTGTTAGCAATCGACAAGGGTCTGATCGTGACACAGATTCTCGTGATAAATGGAGACCACGTCATCGATTGGAAGCTCAAGCAGCTGGTGTGGCCACATACCGTGCTGCACCTGGATTTGGGATGGATAAAGGACGTACAGAGGGAACAAATGTGCGATTTTCACCTGGAAGAGGAAGGGCAAATATAAATGGAAATCTGCAAATTGGAAGGCCTCCCTTGGGCTCTAGTGTGGGCTCTGCACTTGTGGATAAGAATAGAACTATACTGGGGAAGTCTAGCCTTGGTGTCGAGTCATATTACTATCCCAGGGGTAAGATTCTTGACATATATCGCAAGCAAAAGATTGATCCAACTTTTGACAGTATGCCTCCTGAGTTGGAGCATACTTCACCCATAACTCAACTGGATTCTGTAGAGCCATTAGCATTTGTTGCTCCTGCTGCTGAAGAAGAGGTATAATGAACAGACGAGTTGAATGGTCAATGTTATTATGCTATCATTTTGTCTTCTTTCTACCTCAAGTATTCAGCATTGATAGTTATTTGTGTATTCCTTTCAGGCTGTCCTTAAGGATATATGGAATGGAAAAATTACTAGTAGTGAAGTTTCGGGATACTCATTTAGAGGAAAGGATGGAGGGTTGAATGATGATATTTCAGGTTGCAAGTTTTCTGTGTAATGTGTATTATAGTTTGGTCAAATAATCTTCTAATCTTAATTTCCCCCACTCTCCCTGATTATGGTCCCTCTTGACTTATTTCAGGTCCTGGTACAGCCTTAAGTGAAAGAAAACAAACTTTAATTGACGGTGGTGGAAAGGTTATCTCGGGAATTGAAATCTCAAATGATTCTGATCAAATTGTTGGCTCATTTAGAAATGCAGTTAATGGTGAGAAAATAGTATTTGATTTTATATTTATATGCTATTGATTTATTAAGTTGAAATTAAGATCTTCTGTTTTCTATACATATAATGGATTAATGATGGTTACAAGTCACTATTGTTTTTCAGATGTTGCAACTTTCCAACTAGGCAAGCAGAAACATATGTCATCAGCTGTTGTGCATGGGAGAGAGGAGAATTCTGACAACAATAACAGGGAGGGAAGTATCACCATAAACAAAGTTGTTGAATCAGAAACCTTCGATGGCGATAAGGGGCATACCAATCATGGTGTTGATTCATTTTCTGCATCAGAACTCAATAATAACCTGCCTGATGCATTTGGATTTTCGCCTCTTGAGCAAAATCCAAGTATTAATCAACAGGACCTGAAATTTAATGAGAATGCATATTCTTATGAAATTGCTGCTGTTCCTGAGGAGTTAAGTTTGTGCTATCTGGACCCTCAAGGGGCAATTCAAGGACCATTTCTTGGGATTGATATAATTTTGTGGTTTGAACAAGGGTTTTTTGGGTTGGACTTACCAGTTCGCTTGTCAGATGCACCTGAAGGTTCACCTTTTCAAGAACTTGGTGATGTCATGCCTCACCTGAAAGGAAAATCAGGATTCAGTTCTGGTACGAACCTGGTGGCTCAATCAGAATCATCAGATGCCATTCAAAGGAACCTAAAAGTAGATGTGCCTAATTTTGACTTCAATGGGTCAGCTGTTAATGATGATCAACTTTGGTCTTTATCCCGTCCGGATGTTAGCGCGTGTGTTGGTGTTCAGTCTCAAATACGTAGTCAAAATTATCGCTCTGAGGTCCAATTTTCTGACGATCAGTCGTTCAGTAATATTGTTGCGCCAGAGGAGGGTAATATAATGCTTTTCCATCTGCCATTGTCACTTATTTGATATTTACTATTCTGCTTATGAAATTTGTGTCTTCATGTTACATATGTATTTGATTCTAATTCTAATATCTATTTATATATGCTTCTTTGTAGATATTTCATTATCTAAATTTGCTGGAAGCAGCAATGACAACCCTTTGATGAGGCCTGTGGATGTTGCTTCTTCATATCCTCATCCTAACAAACCTGTCAACAATGATGTTTTGGGGAGTGATGCTCATAATGAGGCTGATAAGTTGCATCCATTTGGTTTATTGATGTCTGAACTCAGAGATGGTACTCATTTAAGGCGTGCACAATCTTCCAATAGTTCTTTGAGATTGGGCGATCAGGGTCACTTTGTAGATCCATTAATTGATCGGGATGCTCCTTTTGCTGATCAAAGCTCTATTGGGGGAATGATTAATCAGTCATCTCTCCGGGATACATGGCCTGATGAATATGGGATGAATAGGCCTTTTAACCCTAATATGCATGTAGGTTCATTGGAAGACCAGTTCATGTCCCATGTGGGGCAACATTTTAATAATTTTGATGCATCCGAGCGTATGATACTGCAGAAGCTGCAGAAGGAACGCTTGCAGCAGCAGGCTACTGTATCTAATCATTTTCCTGCACATCTTACTGGGTCTGATTTAGAGAGATTTCCAGGTTTTCCTCACACTCAGAGCAAAAACCCCAATATCCAGCAAATGATGCAGAACTCGGGGTCAGACTTTGAACGTCTTCTGGAACTTCAGATCCAGCAACGCCAACTTGAGCTTCAACAGCAACAAGATATGCATCATCAACAACTGCTTCAACAGCATATGAAGCTACAACCCCAGCAACAGGCCCAAGTTCAGCAAATGCTGCTTGAACAGCTTTTGCATCAACAAATCTCTGATCCCAATTTTGGGCAGTCAAAGCATGATCTTTCTAGGGATAACATGATGGATCAGGTACAATTGAGGAGATTTCTGAATGACATGCAGCAGAATTCACATTCTTTAAGACACATTGATCCATCAGTGGAACAGATTATTCAAGCAAATATGGGCCTCAATGCTGTCCAAGGGAGGCAAGCTGATTTATCAGACCTTTTGTTGCAAGCGAGGCATGGGAGTATCTTGCCTTCTGAGCAACAGCTTCATTTTCAGCAAGATCAGCTGCAGGCACAGCACCAGATGTCAATGGCTCTTAGACAGCAGCTAGGATTGGAAGGGGAAAGACATTTTGGTAGGTCTTGGTCAATCAATGAAACAGGGCAGTTGGTAAGAAATCCACCAACCCATCAACTGGGTCATTCAGCAGGATTTAATGTTTCAGATATCCACAACCAGCAACAGAGGCTTTTAGCACAAGAGGAGCAATTAAATTATCTAGGAAGGAATCTTCCTGAGCAGAATCAGAGAGGGTTCTTTGATACTAATCCCATGATGTTTGAGAGGTCTGCACCTATTTCTGTCCATGGAAGGGAGTTACAAGATCGTCGTCGTTATATGCACCCAACTGATCCACTGGGTTCTTTATCTTCTCACCACCTACAATCATCTGATGATATTTATGGTCATCACTCAGATGCATTCAAGAGTTCCCTCTCTGGCAACAACGGACATGTTGAGAACAGCTGGATTGACCCACGGATGCAGCTGCAACACCTTGAAGCTATGAGGCAGAGGAGGGAGTTAGGGGATACCATTGTATCAACAGATTTGAACATTTCTGCATCTATGGGAGCTCATGAAGAGAGTTCAGCACATGGTTATATGGACATACTTAATCAAAAACTGGGCCTTCATTCTGCCCAACCTTCAACTGTTGATAAGTGGCATCCTCTTTCATCAATAAGTCATGAAAAATCTTGGCAAGTGTCTGAGGCTGGCTCAATAATCCATCCTTTTGAGATTCCACCGGATCAGCAAGTCCATATTAATGATCCATTTTTAGAAATGGCTTCGAGTGCTAAATCCAATTCCCTACTGAATGATCATTTAGCCAACATGCACATTACTGAGCAATACAATAATATAGGGAATACTGAGAGAATGCCTCTTCGGTCTAGATCTGGATCATTACTGGAAGAGCAATCTCTGTTATCTGGTAATAAGGATACTTTAAATCCCAATTACAGAATTCCTCTCATGATGGGTAAATCTATGGAAAAAGATTTACTTGAGTTGGAGACAAATAAGGGGCAGAGGCATGAATTTGTAGGTGGCACAATGAGCAAGTCTATTCCTGGGATGTTAGACTTGTCCGATCAAGTGGAGAGTACGATGAATTCCATGGAACTGCCTGTTATGGCCCATAGTAGACATAGCTCACTAAGCAGTGCAGGTAATATATATTGCAAATGCATAAATGCTTTTTTTTTATTTGTTTTGTGCTTTTATATAATAGTTGAATATACTATATGGTACTATGCAGGAGGTGATGGGGGCTCATTTGGTCGTGATATGGGTTTGAATAACTCACGTGCAGATGAGGTTTCTAGTGACAGGTAACAATATTCTTAGAATATTTATGCTTTGGCTCAAGTTTTAATTAGTTGTACACTAGTAAATGTTTTGATCTGTCTGCTGGCTTTCTATAAGAAGCTTTCAATTATTTTATCTGAATCGCAGCTTGTTGAAAAATGGTATCTTGGATGTATCTGATGCTCATGTCTGTCATCCTCTATCTTAACTGAATGCATTGGTATAAATGGTTTAATCGCCACAGAAAATGCTGGTTATAACTGATGTAAGTTTGATTTGTTGTTGATTTTCAGAATCGCTAGTTCAACGAAACAGTTTGATAATGCTTTCCATAAGCGACCCCATGTATCTCGTGTTTTATCCTCCCCTGATGTTCAGTCAGACCAACCAACTGGATCCCATACTAACCCGAACAATATAATGAATGCTGCATCTGGTGAAGGTATGTAATTTTCAACTGCCTACATTTCCTTTCTGTTTTTAATATCTTGGCTCAATGAAAATACATTTGTTGTAGGACGACGAGAACCATCTGGAAATTCGTCAATGAGTAGCATGATGGATGCTCAGGCTTCTGCAAAGAAAGAAGTTCGATTTAGAACTTCTTCCTTCAGTGAAGGTGCTGTGGCGGAAACATCTTTTATAGACATGCTTAAAAAGCCTGTTCTTCCTGAGGTGGATGCACATGCAGCCAGTGGAGGTGCCACCGAGCCATCTGATGGTGGGTTCCAGGCAGCGCGAAGCGGCAAGAAGAAAGGAAAGAAAGGGAAGCAGATTGATCCTTCTCTACTTGGTTTCAAGGTCTCCAGCAACCGGATCATGATGGGTGAGATTCAACGCCCTGATGATTGATACTTTATTGCTTGCAGATGTAGATTAGTTTGTAAATTTTTTCAATTCTATTTTCTTCGAAATAGTTTTTCCTTTCTTTTTTTATTTGGGAGGGGTTTTTAGGGTTTAATGGTGTACAGGCCGTTATATAGCATAGCTATAATATTCAATACATCTGTTTTTACGATAGGTGCAATAGATATTTGTATTTGAAATCCCGTTTGGCGATGACTAGTGTGTACAGTCTCTGATGAGTGTATATTCGAGGAAGCTATGCATTCTCGTATGACGGATGGTTCAGCGATTTTTGCGGGACAGTAGAATTAATGACAACTAATTACTTTCTTAATCCCCTTATTTTTTCTTTTCGCGGCGGATCGTTTATTTACTTGCTATAGTTTTTCTTAGTTTCAGTACAATGTAAGTCACAATTATGTTCAATTTTAAGCCATTGTCAGTGCCAAATGAATAATGTAATAGTCGATTGTTCATAGGATTTTTTAGATTTGTTATTGTATAATGTTTGTAACTTGTAAATTAATGTTATCTGAAATAAAATTAATGATGTTCGTATTCGCATATGAAAGGATTGCACTGCATACTCGGTTGGGGGCAGAAATCCTAAAACGTATATTCTATCTATCTATCCTATCCTTTTATCGCCTAATAAAGCCACACATTATTTAAACAGAAGAGTAATAAGACTATAAGGTAGTGTTTGGTGGAGAGATAGAGACGGAAAGACTGAGACTCAGACTAAGAGATAGAGATTTAAATAAATCTTAGTATTCTGTTTAGTGCAAAATGGGAGATAGAAATTAAAACAAGAATGAAATTCTAATTTAATTTGCACAAAGGATAAAATTGGAATTAATTGATTGAAATGAGGGTATTTTAGGTATAAAATGTTATTAAAGTTTCAGTCTTCATCTTTAAAAATTAAATTTTAGTCCTCTGTGTCCTTATTTTTTGGAAGTACTGAAATACTGAAATTTTGGAGACAAAAACAGAAATTTTAGTACTAGTCTCTGCACTAACAAACATGATATTGAGTCTTAATCTCTCATTTTCTGTCTCAATACCTCAAAACAAATGCTACCTAAGAATACTAAGATCCTTTAAAAATTTTACGATGAATTTGTAGGTCCTTGAAAGAAAAATAAATACCAAATAAATATTGGACAATTTATAATGGCTTATAGGTTTTCGAAGAACAAAAGTACTCAGTCAGATATAATATTAGACATAATTTATTATTAAAAGATTAGATGATAAAAAAAAGCCTGCTATTTTGGTACATCTTTTTTTCTTTTTCTTTTTGTTTTGTTTTAATTTTTGTTTTTGTTTGTTTCTCATTTTTTTGCCAATATTGATCTTATACTAAAAGTCTAGTAGTTATTTCTGTGCTCTCAACCTACCTCTAGCTAGTTAAAATTTCTTTCCAAACAAGGTTGCTGTAATCCCAGAATTCAACCACCATAATCATCTATGTACACATCCTTCAAGATGTCCTTTATTTGGGAAATTAAAGTCTTGTATTTTTTGCAGTAACTGTAATATTGGCTCCGGAAATGTAGCAGAAGAAATAAAAGCTAAAAGTCCAGCACATATATCTTGCAACATTAAAGGTGACTTTTGCTGAACCCACTTCAGGTGCTCAATGGCTATTGGAATTTCTTTTGCCTCAGCCGAACATTTCAGCAAAACTACATGGGCCTCTGTGTTTCCTATATCATTATTGAGGCTGCAAAGTAGTTTGGAAGCATCCATAAGATAACCTGCATGGAAAAGAAATAAAATATGAGCATATGTTTATGATGGAGCAAAGCTTACAAAGTACAAGCCAGGCTTTCAATTGTGAACTTCCATTGGGCACCATAGAACATTGTTAAGTAAGAAATATCTGTGCAATTGAATAGTACCTTTCTTGCATAGTGATGATACAAATGAGCTTACTATATCTCTTGCAAGGATAATGTCCTGTTTTACATGCTTGTTATAGAGCTCAAAAGCTGCTTCAAGTTTGTCCTCATAACAAAGCCCTTCAAGAAGAGAGGTGTAACTTGTGTGATCAGGTGTTAACCCTTTGTCCAACATGTGCTGAAAGAGCTTGTAACCCTCTTCAGTTTGTCCCACTTCAGAGAACTTCTTTATCAGAATATTGTAGGTCTTCAAGTTCCCAGAACATCCACATGAAAACATCTCATCCCAAAGCTTCCTTGCTGGGCGCAGCAGATCCTCCTTGCAACACGCTTCCATCACATAATTATAAGATGACACATTAGGAATGATCCGTTTCTTCTTCATCTTTTGGAGAACAGCGTAGCCCTCTTTCACTCTTCCAGCTTCGCACAAGAACGACACCATCACATTGTAACCCTCCACATCTTTGAAGTAGTTATGAGAATCCAGAACTCGGAGCACCTCTAACATCTCATCTACCTTCCCATGCCTAAACAGATTTCTACTCAAATTGCTAATAGTCAAAATGGTAGGAAACCTCCCTTTACGAATCATGAACTCAAAAAAGATAATTGTAGCTTCAGCATCAATACTCGAAACTGATCCAATTAAGGCATTGAGAAGATCATCATCAATGGGAAAATTAGCACCAACAATGATCTCCCCGAGTTCTTTCACCACATTAATCCGCCCCTCAGAAACCAATTCAAGTATCAAGTCCTTGTAATCACCAATCCTCGGTGCCACCCCTAACTTCCTCTTCATCTTCAAAACCTTCACTTCCTCAGCCACATCTCGCATTCTTCGCAGTGCCGAGGCAACAACCCAATAAGCAATGAAGTCAGGTTTCCATCCCTTGCCCCTCAGCTCACCTAACATCCCTAAGGCCTCGGACACCCTGCCGGCACGACACAACCCATGAACAACCAAAACTGCCACAACCGACCCATTAATCCCCAAACAGCAATCCTTAACCTTATCCAAAACAGCTAAAACTCTATCTAAACAACCCTCTTCACAAACCCTCCACACAAACACCCCAAAACCCATGGTACTCAAAGGGGCACCCCTAACAGTCATTTCATCAAACACCTTGTACGCACTGTCCAAGTACCCAGCAGAAGCAAGTGCAGCCAGTAACCTATTACATGTGGCGCCACCCAATTCGTTGGCAAGAGTAGAAAATTCCCTAAACATAGAGAATGCATTATGAATCTTGTTCGTTGCAAGAAGAGAGGAAATGGCGGAGCGGAGAATGGAGCTATGGAGGGGGAAGTTAAGGGCTTTGGCTTGGTTGAGGAGCGAAAGGACGGAGTTTTGGTGGTGTTGGGAGTGGGAGTTGGAGAGGGAGGAGAGGAGAGAGTGGAAGGTGGAGGGAGTGTGGGCGAAGTTGGGCTGGTTAGAGGCCCAATTGAAGAAGCCCAATGCGAGGGAGTGGTGGCGGAGAAGGAAGGGGTTGATGACAGCGGAGACGAGAGGAGGCGATAGGTGGTGGCGGCAGCGGAGAGCATGGAGGATGTGCTCCAGGGAGGGAGTCCATGAGTGGCGGGTGGGTGATGAGGCTGAGATCAGAGCTCTGCTTATTCGAACTGCCAGGTCTCGCGCCTCCCGATTCATCACTAAATTTGGTCATCAAGAATCAAGACGGGGTCCTGAAGACAGAGAAAAAGGAATGATGTTGAGAAGGAAGATGCTCATGCAGAAAAGAATGATGTTAAGGGTTTGTTGGTGGCCATGCATAGTTATCAGAATCGAACCGATCAGACTATTGGGTCACTAAATTATCGGTTCAACTGATGGGTCATTGGTTGAACCGATTGACCTAGTCTCACTTAAATAATTAGTTGTCCACAGATTAATCAAGAAAAAAAAACCCCCTAAAATTGAAGTTTATAATGCAAAGGCTGAAATTATGATTTTTTTTTTTTACATGAACATTCCTCTAGAAAAATTTTAAGTCACACTCATAGTAAAAATTTCTCATTGATTTCTTTTATATACTTCAAACGCTCGTAAATGATCCAACATGGGAAGGTGAGTTCTTAGGCAATCATACATCCGAAACAATATCATCACAGCAGAACAAAAACAAAACCAGCACCCAAAATCTTATTGTTATCCAAGATCAATTCCACAAAATAGAACACAAAACTACGCAGACTTACAAAACACATCAACATCAAGATATGCTACATCTCCCAGAAACTATGATATATGAGCTCGAAATCATATGGCATAAAACCCCAAACATAATCAACATCTCAACCATTATTGGTACAGCTTCTCAGTCTCCTATCCTCTATATCATATTCCCACTTTTCATTGAGACCCCCACTTCCATTTAATTTCATTAAAAACCCCTATCATAATCGGCACTCGACACCTTATTTTTAATGCAATCAACACCCTCCATTGTTCCTTCTTCTCCTCTTTGACTTGTGGTCAATAAATAGAACAAATTACCGAGGTTCTAAAAACCGGACCGGTCATCGAACAGCTCTAATTACTGGTTCACTGGTTCAACCGGTTCAATCGTAGTTCAACCAAAAAAACCGTTTTATAATAAACACCTGATTCTATAAAAATTCAATGAATAAAGCAACTGGTTCTAAACACTCTTCTGCTGCATTTTTTTACTTAAAAAGGGGATCATAAACAACTAGTTCTATGAATAAACAAACTACAATAATATGCAATACCAAAAATAGGCCAATGATGAAATAATAAAGGGTTTCTCTCTTCAATTCTATGTTCAAGCTTGTAGCAGGCCAGAATCAACAGAGTAATACAGTTGAAATAGTCTTCCTTCTTAATTCTTATATACATCAAAGAATTTCCTACAAAATGAAAATTGAACACAACACGCAGCCTTAAAACAAAAACAAAACAACACTCAGAAATCAATCACCTCTTCCAAACACAGCCTTAAATCAGAACAACATTCAGAGTATGAGCATTGATCACAAAATTGATTTCTGAAACAAAACAAAAACAGCAGAACAACGTTCAGAGTTTGAGCATTGATCACAAAATATTGATTTCTGAAACAAAACAAACACAGCAAACCCAGCAGAACAGCATTCAGAGTTTGAGCACTGATCACAAAAAAATTGATTTCTGAAACAAAACAAACAATCAACAAAACAATGAAAACAGATTTTTTTCCCTTCGGAAGAAGAAAACAATGAAAGCATGAAGCATATAATAAATCAATGATCACCAATATCCAGCAATAATCTCAAAGACAACAATAAATACACAACAACAATTTAGCAAATAAACAAGAACAAGACCTAAATAGAAAATCCAACAAATTAAATCGCAGCAACCTAACAATTTAGCAAATTAAAACAACAGCAGCCAAACAATTTAGCAAATTATTAACTTAACAAGTTCAAGAACAGAAAATCACAACAAAAACAGAAAAAAATAATTAAAAATAACAGAAGAACAACAGAACAACACCACAAGAACAATTAGCAAATTCAAGTGGAATCATCATGCTAATAGGTTTTCTGCAAAGCTGCTGTTTGTGCAGTTAAAATTTCCTAATTACTAAGATCCAATTATTCTAATTTCACATGCAGTCAACTTACTAAGTTTCTAAAAGCTAGAAATTATAAAACCAACGAGAGAAATATGGTTAAAGCATTTCATCAAACATGTCGAGTGCGGTAAAAGTAAAACGAAATAAGAGAATTCAAAGCTTAATATCAATGTGATAGAGAAGAGAGCATAACTATTGTATACTTTAATTCAGTCTATGAAAAAAATCCAAACCACTACCAAATCAAATAGTTACTTATTGTAATAGAAATCAGAAGTTGCAGAGTTTGAAGGAGAGTATTAGTGTTGTGGTGTATTGTCTGGTGGCGGGTTTAGGGAACTCACGGCGGCGACAAAAGGAGCAGCTCGACGGCTAGGTGGAGCGCGCGGGTTGGTCGCAGAGTTTGAAGCAGAGCAACGTGGCTTCCAGACGAACGCGAATGCGAACTCGAACGGTGAACGGCGAGTGACGCGAACGGTGAACGGCGAAGAACGCGAACGAAGACGACGGTTGAACGGCAAACAAACGGCGGCGGAAATGCGGCTGAGTAGACAAAGACGACGGACGCCGAGCTCGAGGAAGCAGCTGCGATCGGTGACAGCGAACAGGGGTTGAAGACTTGGAGCACGAGGGAAGCTAGATAGACGGACGGTGCAGTATGCCACTCCTCGCGGCGGTGGTGTAGGCTTACAGGGCTAGGGTTTTTCGTCTGAGTTTCTGTGATTTCTTTCTGAATGAAAGAAAGAAAGGGAGAAAGAAACGAAGGAGCTTCCGGTTTTTTCTTAACCGGCCAGGTCTCGTTTGGTTCGACCGACCGGTTCTATTCCGGTTCAACAGTTGTTCATCAGTTTTTTGATCAATGGTTTTATGTCTGACCAGATCATTAATATTATCGGTTTGTAGTTAGACCATTTCGACCGGTCAGTTTGGTCCGATTTTCAGAACATGCAAATTACACCCACCATTCTGATATGAAACCCTTAATTGCTACCCACAGTTCATCCTTCGTGACCATATACATCATTATTCATAAACTCTTTAGGTTAACCATTCAAAACGCCTCCAAATTATTCAAATATTGATAAAAATAATTTAAAAACGCGACAAAATGTCCAACAATAAATATATATTAGTGTTAATTTGGATATCAAAATATTTTTTGTAGGTACTCACTTAGCTTGTGTTTAAAAAAATCGACGTATAACTAATTTAGAAATAACAACGAAATTTGGGTAGACTTTTGAGAGTCTTTTGCCTCTAAATATTTTATAATTATTTTTTCTAAAAGTACGTGCCACCGGCACAAGCTTATAGAGCAAAAGTCAATCTCCTACTTTTTAATAAGAGTGAACTACCAACTCGGCCCTATCCATTTCTTAAAATGACAATGTGACCCTTCATAATAAAAATGATCCACTTCAGTCCCTGTCTTCTATTTCCATGATACAACGCGGTTCCTGTGGATGTTTCTCCGTTGACGTGTTAGGTTCAGAAATAGACAGGGGCCTAATTATCTCTAAATTCAAATTGGTTAGCGGTTTATTTGTCCTTATTCGCTACAAGAAAAACACTCGTTCAGGTACACTTGAAAAGTGTAGCCAAAAATGAAAAAAAAATTATGCCTTAGGTGAAGGTTACGTTTTTTAGGCTTCAGAGACTTTTTGTGAGGGATACCTACACCAGTGTTGCCTATTCTCAAAGGCTACACTTTTCTATATCAAATGTTACACTTTTAGCCTTTGAGAATATGATGCATTTTTTAAGTGATGCTGTTTAGGACCAAATGTTACGCTTTTTAGCACTAATAGTTACCAGAATTCAAAAGAATAGGCTATACTTTACAAGGCTACTACATCACTTTGTAAACATAACAAATAGTATACCTATAGCTACTCTATGTAAGTATAGCCTCTTGTCCCTCATATTTTTTTAATTTCTGTTTATATATATATATATATATATATATAAATATATAAACAGATATTTATAATAATCTTTTTATCTAAAATCTAATATTTGGAAATATAATTATATATATAATCCTATATTTTTAATTAAATTAATTAATTATTATAAAATAAAAATAAATACATAATAATACCATACAATAATTTTTAAATAATAAAAATTATCCTTAAACAAAATATATTTATATAATGAACTAAAAATATTGGGATAATAATAATTGAGTATTCATACATCTCACACTAAAATAAGTATACTCATATCAAAATATGCATGAGACCACTTAGAGCTTACAACTAATAAACTAAGAAAAATAAAAAATATTATATCATACAAATGTATCTTCTAATTAAAGATATTTTTAAATTTAAATAATTTATTAATTAATTTGTACTTATTATACTATATATTCAATAAAATATTGAAAAAAGAATATTAATATAATAATAAAAAAATAATTTGAAAAAAATATTGTTTAAAGAATAAGGACAAATAAATTCTAACCAATTTGAATTTAGAGACAATTATGCCTCTGTCCATTTCTAAACCTGACACGTCAACGTTTTCCATTTAGAGTTGACGAAGAAACACCAACAGAGACCGCGTTGTGTCACGGAAGTAGATAACAGGGATCGAAGTTGATCGTTTTTATTATGAGGAGTCGCGTTGTCATTCTGAGAAATGGAGATGGATCGGGTTGGTAGTTTACTCTTTTAACAAAAGCAACTGTGGCGGGTAAAAATGGCTTTATAAAATAAAAATGGCTTTTGATGGTATATTATTGGATTAACTATAAAAATGTCTCTGAATTATTCAAACGCTAACAAAAATGCACTCGAATTTTACCATCGACAAAAATACCTTTAAATAATTTTAAAATGCGACAAAAATGTCCAAGAGTAAATATATATTTTCAAAAAATGCCTTATAGATTGACTTTTGATGTAATTTTTTGTAATCATAATTAAAAAAATGAGATATTATTATTCTTACAATTTGGTGATTTTTTTCTAAGTATATATTTTTTTTATGATTTTTTAAAAGTATTATTAGTTGTTAACAAAAAAATTACAATATATATATATATATATATATATATATATATATATACTTAATAAAAAATCACAAATTTTAAAGATAATAATATCTCATTTTTTTAATCATGCTTACAAAAAATTGTATCAAAATTCAATCTCTAATGTATTTTTTGAGAAATACATATTTAATGTTAGATAATCTTGCAAAAAAAAAAACTAACATTAAATATGTATTTATCAAAAAATACATTAGAGATTGAATTTTGATGAGATTTTTTGCAAGAATGATTAGAAAAATGAGATATTATTATTTTTAAAATTTGGTAATTTTTTATTAAGTATATATTATTTTGTGATTTTTTAAAAATATTATTGGTTGTTAACAAAAAATTATAAAAAAAGTATACTTAACGAAAAATCACCAAATTTTAAGTATAATAATATCTTATTTTTATAATCATACTTGCAAAAAATTATATCAAAATTAAATATCTAAGGTATTTTTTGAAAAAATATATTTACTGTTGGATATTTTTGTTGTATTTTAAAATTATTTAAAGACATTTTTGTCAATAATAAAATTTGAGTATATTTTTATCCGCGTTTAAATTTAAATAATTTAAGAACATTTTTAGTAGTTAACCCAACTCTTTATCCCACAAACATAGAATACCTTCAGCATTACTTAGTGATCCCCCTTCCCATTTTAGGTCATTTTCAGTTTTTCACCCCATAACATACACACCAAACTCCTATCCAACGCCTCTTGATCAAATACTCATAAACCATAACAAACAATGAAGACCTAATAACACCACACTACATCTATAACAAACAAGACCAAATCGAACTAAATAACAACACACAAACAACACATAATAACCGAATAAAAAAAACAACAAACTCAGATAAAATACACAAATTAAATCAGTTAGTTTTACATATAAATACAATTTATCTAAACCTATTATAAATTAAATCAATAATCAACATTCTTACAAAACCACAAAACATCATCTACATAAAACAAATCAACCCCAAGCAGCATTAATCACCCATTAACCAGCCATAACCATGAAAAAAGCAACCACAATCATAAAAAAAAATAGCAAAAATCAACCATTAACCATTTTTTTTTGGTGACTAACCATTAACCATTTAAACCTACATTAAAAGATATGAACAACAAAAATCACTCAAATTATTAAAAATTAATATAAAATAATTTTAAAAAATTAAAAAAACTCACCAGGGATGGTTGACGCCTTGACCGCAGGAAGAGAAGCGAGCCACCACGAAGCACAGACCGGTGAGGTGACGCAGTGAAGGCGCAGGAGATGGCGAATGTAGTGAAGGTGCATGAACGACGCGACGCAGACGGATGCGACAGACGCGGACGGAGGTACAAACGACGCAACAGCAGGGAAGGGCAGGAGCTGGCGGACGCAGAGTTGCCGGCGACGAGATGGTGACCGTGCGATGAGAGGGAGAAGGTTAAGGCACCGCGTTGAGCTTCCGCCGTTTGGCCCGTTTCAGACTCTGAGAGTGAGAGAGTGAGTGGGTTGGGGAAGGGAGGGAGATCGTTCGTTGGAATATGGTTCTTTTCTTTCCTTCTAAAAATTGAACCCGTTTGGGTTTCACAAACTTTCGGTTCACCAGTTTTTACCAAAACCTTTTGGGTCAAATCGGTTTTTATCGGTTCTTTTCTTTATCCAATCTTATGTTCTGCTCGGACTGATTCTGTGGTCGGTTCACTAATTTTTTGATCTGGTCAGTTGGATTGGTTTGATTTTTATAACTACCTTAAATGCACAAAATAAGATTTAAACTATTGATACTTGTTTAAGTAGGCGAGTGAATTAACCACTCGATCAATCCACCTTGGTTGACTCCCTTAGATATTCAATTACTATTTAATTTTTCTTTTTTGAATTTACGGGCTTTATAAGTTTGGTCTATTCGAATTTTAAGGTCTTCCCTTTAGTATATGGGCAAAAAAAAAAAAATCTAAAAAAATCATCTCAAATGAGTAACTCCACAAAATACAAGAAAATAGATGATAAGCAATTGTTAGGTGCTGACCATCGCTGAGAAGTTGGACTTTACATCCAAATTTTCAGAATCTGTTAAATACGAGTTGGAAGAATAGCAATAGTTCTCTACCTATTTCTTTAGACATTTTCAAGAAAGACCTTAGTGATTGGAATAAGAATTGCTTTAACAATATCTTCAAGAGCAAAAGAAGAATCTTAAATAGGATAGAGGAGATTCAAAGAAGCTGTGAATACGGAAAAAAATTCTACCTAGATGAGTTAGAGTTTAGCTTAAATAAAGAGCTGAATGACATATTAGGCAAATAAAAAATCTTTTGTACCAAGTTCTATCACACCAAAGTCATAGTTAGGAAAGGAAAAAACAGAATTTTCAAACTTAAAAGCAACTAATGGAGGTTGGATAACAGAAGGGGAGGAGATCAGAAACCACATAGTCAATTATTTCAAGAATTTGTACCAAGAAGAAGTAACAATTGTTCCTTTTGGATTAATCCACTACTCACTTCCTAATTTTAGTTCCTATAATTGCAGGAGACTCATAGTCGCACCGAATGAGAATGAAATTAAGAATGCTCTCTTTAACATAGGATCACTTAAAGTACCTAGAAGTGATGGGTTTCTGGCATTGACATTAAAAAAAAACTGAGACATCATGAAGGAAAAAGTGTGTGACTTCATCCAAAAATGTTAGAATGAACTTGAACATATCAAACAAGCCAATTCAACCCTATCGCTCTTATCCCGAAGCTCAAGAATCCTGAATTCATCAACCAATTTAGACCCATTGGGTTATGCAATGTTAACTACAAGATTTTGACCAATATTTTAGTTGATAGAATTAATCCTCATCTGAACGAGAGGATCATAGTTCTCTAATCTAGCTTTATATTAGGAGAAAAATCCATGACAACATCATCATAGCTAAGGAGCTTATGCAAACCATGAAAAAGATGAAAGAAAAAAAAAGATTCATGGCAATTAGAATAGACTTTGAAAAGGCATACGATAGACTAAATTGGGAGTTCATGAAAGTAAGCATGGAAGACTTCAAGCTTTCAGAGAAGATAGTCAATGTTACCATGCAATGTGTCAGCACTGTGTCCTACAATATCCTTTGAAATGAAAGTAGAACGGAAGAATTCATACCAGAAAGAGAAATTAGACAAGGAGATCCTATATCTCCCTATATTTTGGTGATATGTATGGATAAAGTATCCCATCTCATTGAAGAAAGAGTGCTGTAGGGGATGTGGAACTCGATTAGAGTTGGGAGATTAGGACCTAAAGTTTTTCACCTCATGTTTGCAAACGATTTACTCATTTTTGCAGACGATTTTTCTCATGTCATTAATGAGAAAAAAACTTCTATTATTTTCTCAAAGAATACAGAAGTTAGCATAAGAAAGAAAGTGGCAATATTACTAATTATAAAGAATAGAAAGAGCTAGGAAGGTACTGACGAACAGTTTTTCTATCGGTAAAGAAATGTAAAAATATGTATTTGCGTTGTAAGTATAGCTTCTAAACCAACAGAAAATTCTTTCGTACAAATGTTTTGGTTGTCACAAGTAACAAACCCATTTAAAATTGATAACCGAAGTATTTAAACCTCGGGTCGTCTTCTCAAGGAACTGCAGGGAGGTGTTCTTATTATTGGTTATGAGTTTTGTAAATTGGGGGTTTTGAAAGTAAGGGACAAGCAATTTAAATGACAAATGACTGTAAAATAAATTCTTGACAAGGTATGAAAATCTGGAAGTCCTATCCTAGTTATCCTTATTGATGGTGATGAGAATTGAGTTCTAATCCCACTTAGTTAACCTTTACTAAAGCAAAGGAAAGTCAAGCAGACTAATTAGTTTGATCCTCAGGTCCTAGCCAATTCCTAAGAAAGGACTAGATTTATTGGAATTCAATTCAATTAGCAAAAATAACAATTATCAATCACGATGAGTTTGACAACTCAAGAGTTATCAATTAATCAACCAAAGCCAAAAGGAAAAAATATAAATTATTTATATAATTAAAGGAAAGCGATCATAATTCTGAAATACTTCAAATTATATTAAATAGAAAATCAAATCTAAACATGAATGGTTCATAAGCCAAATTGGCAACAAAAGTAGTTAAAAGAAAGCTTTAAAAGATCTGAAAGCAAAAGAGAAATATAAAGCAAAAGGAATATTGAACCTGATAAGGAGTTGGAATACTAAATTGAAATAATAAAAAATCCTAATCCTAAAACCTAAGAGAGAGGAGAAAACCTCTCTCTCTAAAAACTACATCTAAATCATGAAAAGTGACTGATTCGAGAGCTCTCTTTGAATGGATGAATTCCCCCACTTTATAACCTCTAATCTGTATTTTCTGGACTTGGATTTGGGCCAAAAAGGGCTTCAGAAATCGCTGGGAGCATTTTCTGCAGTTTCTGGTGCGTGGCATCTGTCACGCGTCTGCGTGGGTCACGCGGTCGCGTCATCTGGGAGTTTTCCTTGTCACGCGTTCGCTTCGGTCACGCGTACGTGTCATCTGCGTTCTGCTCAAGATACGCATCCGCGTCAGTCACGCGTTCGCGTCGCTGCCTTTTCGCGCTAGGCATGCAGCCGCGTCGTCCATGCGTTCGCGTTGCTGCCAGTTTCTTCAAAAACTCCATTTTGTGCTTTCCTTCCATTTTTGTATGTTTCTTTCCCATCCTTTAAGTCATTCCTGCCTTAGAAGATCTGAAACTACTCAACACACAAATCACGACATCGAATGGTAATAAAGGGTAATTAAAATAAATAATTTTCAAAGCATAGGAAACATGTATTTCACATATATCACATAATAAGGAAGGGAAAGTAAAACCATGCAATTTACATGAATAAGTGAGTGAAGGATTGAATAAATCACCTAAATTGAGCACAAAATATATCATAAAATATGGATTTATCAGGTACCTTGGACCCCAAATCATACACAATAAGAAAGGAAAAGAAAAATTCAAAGATGTGATAGATAGAGTGCACAGTAAACTAAAAAGTTGGAAGAGTAAATGCTGGTTCTTGGCTGAAAGGATGACTCTTACCCAATCCTCTGTTAGCCCAACTCTAAGCTACCAAATGCAACATGAGAAAGTCCCAAAAGTCATATGCTACAAAGTAGAGAAGCTATAGAAGAATTTCATTTGGGGTGATGAGCCCAATCAAAGAAAAATGCACCTAATTAGCTGAAAAACTATGTGCTTGATGAAACATGAAGGTGGCATGGGATTTGTTCCGAGGGTTACCTGAAACTGTAGGTCGATCTCGGACGAGATCTTCTGTACTGATCGGTGATGACGTGTCTGGCGTGTGGGCGGTGGCCGGAGCAGTCGCGTCCGACTTGTTGGACTGGTAATGCTGCTGATCCTTTGTCACCAGAGGGTGGTGGTACCTGCAAGGGACTCCGATGCTTAAGTTAGTAAGGGTATTAAGCAGGTTTTTAGTAGAATCAGAGTATGAGTTATACCTGAGTGCTCCAGTGTATTTATAATGGTGTAGAATGACCTTTTTAGATAAGATAAGTTAGTTATCTTATCTTATCTTATCTTATCTTATTTTTGAGTGAGGTCATCTTATCTTCAAGGGAACCGCCCTTATCTCTATAGGCTTGGGCTGCCTTTGGATTTGGGTCATGTTCCTCCATTTGGACCCTTTTTGGGCTTTCCTGGTGATTTGTCCGAGCTCTTTGAGAAGAGGTCGGATTGTCCTGACCTGAAGAGGTCGGTCGTCTTGTCGATAGAACATCCTGGGTTGGACAACTCGACCCAGGGTATGAACAGTGCCCCTGCTCGAGTTCGGTCTTTCTTTTTGGAGGTCGAGTCTTAGTTTTAGAACTTCGATCCTTCTTTGGTGAAGCCAAACTCGAGCATTTTGTCGACTTCTTCTTTGTAGAGTCTTCTTCTTTTTTGAATGTGGAACATTTTTTCCTTTTCGTAAGTTTTTTTTAAAAGCACGCGCTTTTGCATTAGCGCTCTAGCCTTGGGAATGTGCAAGGGTTTAATACCCTCATTAATTGATCTTTAATGTTCCGTTTCACTTGCCCCCCTTATTTTGAATTTTACACAAAAAATGGTTTTCCTTTTCTTTGTAACTTCCCCTCCTTTTTCTCTCTGTCTTCTTGTTTTGCGTTTCCTTTGCGACGCTGTTGGTGCTTTCTTTGTTCCGAAAGGCGATTCCAGATTCTATCTTCCGTCTTCAACTTCTTTGAAGCTTTCTCCTTTTTCCAGGTTGGTTCTACTTTCCGCTTCTTTACTTCTTTCATCGCTTTGCCTTCGGTTTTTTGGTAAAGCTTTGATTTTTCGTTTGAATACATGCTGGAAAGTTTGAACTTTTTCGCGTCGTTATGCTCAATTGTTGCTGTGATGCATGTTTCTGGCATTCTCCTGATGATTAGGGCTTTGCACGTTTTGCTTTCTGATTGAACTACTATTTTTGTTGCTCTTTTGATGACTTTGTTTTGTCTTTATCTCTTTTTTCTCAGGATGTTGCCTTTTGGAAAAGGGCTTTTCTTTGCTGAGAGTTTTGTTGGGATGTTAGTCTTGTAGATTTTTTCTAAGTCCTTACTCTGTCACTGCCTCTAAAGGATGCCCTGGACCTTGTCTTGGGGTTTTCCTTTTACTTGTTTGTATGCTTGAGTCATGCTCTGCTATGAGTTGATTTTGACTTTGCCCGAGATGTTTTGGTTGGTAATCTATTTTCTTCTTTCTTGCTGTAGGACTAGTTGACCTCATGTCTTCTCGCAAAAATATTGTTGAGACATCTTCCCAAGTCCCTGAGGGCATGGCTGATTGGGTGGATTCTATGGTTCTTCTGTGTGTTTCGTTGGTTGACTCTGAGTTTTGTCAGCAGCTTAGGCAATTTCATAGGATTTGTAGTAATGGTAGTGATGAAAAGAATTATGAGCTTGTATCTCCCAATTCTGAAGAAATGGTTTATTTTTCTACCCGAATTGTTGGAGAACGCCCATTTTTCTATGCGTACGACTTCTTTTTTAGTCAAATGAATATTACTCTTCTTTTAGACCCCTTTGAGACCAACCTATTGTGGTCTTGTAACGTAGCTCCATCATAGCTTCACCCCAATTCCTGGGGTTTTATAAAAATCTTTCAGTTGCTGTGTCATGAACTAGGTATCCCTGCTTCGCAATCCCTCTTCTTTTATCTCTTTGTTTTGGCAAAGACTGGGGTGGTTAAGAAGAAGGCCGCCTGGGTTTCTTTCTGAGCTTCCCAGAGAAAGAAAGTTTTTTCCATGTTTGGTGAATCTTTTCGCGACTTTAAGAATTATTTCTTTAAGGTTCGAGCTGTTGAAGGAGCTCATCCCTTTTTTCTGGATGAGAACGATGAGCCCGCCTTTTCCTTAGAGTGGCAAAAGAATGTTTTAGTGTCGAGGTATACGTGGGAGATGTTGGATGAGGTCGAATAGGCCTTTGTTAACGTGCTGGAGGAGAACTGGGGACATCCTCCTTATCTTGACACAAAAAGGTTTTTAGGGGATCCTTCGCTTCTCCGAGCTGAGTTGGGTAGTGGTTGTCTTATCTAGTTTTCGTTTTGTTTCCTTTTTTGTCAAGCTTTGTTCTTTCTCTCTTGATTTGTAACAATCTTTGTGTTTTTTCCAGAGATGGTGAAAAACAATGAATCTATGAAGGCCTTTAAGAAGGCGAGGAAAGCTATTGCAGCTCAGAACATCTTGGCCAAGATGGCCGGGGAGGGGTCTTCTCAGGTTCAGTCGAAGGCATCCGTACCGAGCTCTCCTGGACCGAGGAGGATGATTCCTACTCCTCGGGTTCGTTTGGTTGATCCTCCACAGGCTTCTGTCGCTACCTCTGGCGCTCTTCCACTGAAAAAGCAGAAAACCGCTGAGCCCTTTAACCTTGATGCCCCTGATTTTGATGCTATCGAGTTTGTGAACCAGCAAATTGGTCCTTATGGCACCATCCCTACTGACGATGTTTTTCTCCTTCGCCATTTGGACTTTATTACTTGGAGCAGCATCAAAATGGCACACATGGGGGCAGCTTTATATCGGACTGCTCAGGATCTTCCCATTCATACTACAAAGGCTTTTATGGAGGAGGCTAAGTTGGAGTTTGACCAGATGAAGGGTTTGAAGGAGGAGCTTGAGGTGAAGGTGACCAAGTTGGAGAAAGAGTTGGAGGATGAAAAGGCTAGTTCTATTGCCTTGGCGGCTTCTGCGAAGTTGGCTGAAGACACGGCGTTGAAGCACAAGGAGAGTTATGTCATGACCTATAGGGAAATGATGCGTCTCAGGGATGATTTAGAGTCTGCCTGAGCTGATTATACCGAGCTACAGGGCCACCTTGTAGGTAGTGTAACTGCTGCTTATGAGAACCTGAAGGAGCAGGTCCGGGTTCTTGCACCCGAGCTCGACCTTACTCTCTTCAGCTTGAATAACGTTGTAAAGGATGGTAAAATTGTCCCTGATGACCCTGATGATGATGATGTCGACCCTCCTTCAGTGCCTGCCACCAAAGCTTCTGTTGCGCTGACTTCTTCAATTCCTTTATCTGAGGTTGGTTATCCCCAGTCGGATCCTGATTTTCAAATCTTGAACCGGGATGATGGGACAGTGGATGCGGTGCCTCTTCAGACTCGTCCTCCTTCACCCCGTGTTGATGTTGCTGAGAAGTCTTCGGATCCTCAATGATTATTCTGAATTTTTGTGTAGATAGCCCGGCTTGTGGGCTTTTGAACTTTTTATATTTTGTAAATGGTGGTTCTGACTTTTTGCTACTTTCTTAGTTGCTTGTTTAGCAACTTTATTTTGAAAAACAAAGTAGTTTTCAAGCTCTTGGGGCTGATTTTGGTGGCCTCTTGAGTTTGTTATTATTATATCTTGTGCTTTTTATGACATGTTTGTCTGCATCTGTCTGGTACCTTTTAGGTTTTTTGGGAGTGTTGGAGCCTTATTGTCTGACCTCTTTGGATTGCCTTTGTATTTTCATACTTGTGGCTTGATTTGGGTCCAACTTGTATGTCGACTTCCTTACTTCGGCCTGAAGTTATTTCTAGTGATCCGTTTTGTTTGGACCTTTGTTAGGTCTTCTGTTTAGGGATCACTTTTTATAACGTTTTGGTTTTTTGGGCCGACTTCTTTGCGTTGGTCCCTTCTAAGTTATTTCTAGTAATCATCTTTTTAAACCTTTGTCAGGTCTCTTTTAGGGATTACTTTTTATAACTTGTTTGTGGGAGGCCGACTTCATCATGTCGGTCTTTTCTAAGTTATTTCTAGTAATCCTCTTTTTGGACCTTTGTCAGGTCTCTTTTAGGGTTTACTTTTATAACTTTATGTTCTGGGCCGACTTCATCATGTCGGCCCTTCGAAGTTATTTTAGTAATCCTCTTTTTTGGACCTTGTTCAGGTCTCTTTCAGGGATTATTTTTATAACTTTATGTTCTGGGCCGACTTCATCATGTCGGCCCTTCGAAGTTATTTTAGTAATCCTCTTTTATAGGGCTGGCCAGACCTCTTTCCAAGGATTTACTTTTTATAACTTTGGTTATTGTGTTCGACCGATCCGACTTCTTTTCGTCGGCTGGTCTTTAAGTTATTTTTTAGCAATCCATTTATTTAAGACCTCGTCAGGTCCTTTCTATAGATCACTTTCGACAACTTCTTGCATTATTCTTTTTTCATCTTTGCCGATTTTGTAGAAATTGGGTTTAATTCCCATTTGGTCGACCTTCTGATGAATTTGATTTTCATCTTTGTTGGTATTTATCCCGATCGTGCAGTGAATTTGATTTTCACTTTCTGCCGATCTGTAGCTTTATAATCGGGCGATGAATTTTTAACGTTTCAGATTAATGCGTCTTGAGAATTTGTAGAAGATCTAAATAATTTTATTCAAAAGAAAATGCAGATATATACATGTGGGAGTTTTATCCCTCTAAGTCGGGCAATTTGTAGGTCTTGGCTTGGCACCTCATTAAAAAACCTTTTCAGGAAAAAGAGTGCGCCTTATCCTAAGATCCTTTATTACCCCTAACTATAGTACCTTCTTAGGTTGCAGGCGCATGACCTAGAAAGCTCTCGCCCTTCGAGTTCGGACAGTCTGTAGTAGCCCTTTCCAAGTACTTCTATGACTCGATAGGGTCCTTTCCAATTTGCTGCTAGCTTTCCTTCTCTAGGTCGAGTTGCTCCGATATCATTTCGGATTAGGATGAGGTCGTTCTCTGCAAAGCTTTGCGGCACTACCTTTTGATTGTATCTTGAAGCCATTCGACGTTTCAATGCCTCTTCCCTGATCCGAGCTCTTTCTCGAATTTCTGGAAGTAGGTCGAGTTCTTCCCTTTGAAGTTGGGAGTTGGCTTCTTCATTATAGTGAATCACTCTGGACGACACTTCTTCAATCTCCACTGGGATCATTGCCTCCATTCCATAAGCTAATCGGAAGGGTGATTCCTTTGTGGTGGAATGTGGCATTGTTCGGTATGCCCATAGGACTTGTGGGAGCTCTTCAGCCCAGGCTCCCTTTGCGTCCTGTAATCTCCGTTTTAGCCCAGCCAATATGACTTTGTTGGTAGCTTCGGCTTGTCCATTGGCTTGGGGATGTTCTACGGAGGTGAATTGGTGTTTTATGTTCAAGTCGGCCACTAACTTTCTAAAGCCTGCATCTGTGAATTGGGTGCCATTGTCTGTGGTGATGGAGTATGGAACCCCAAACCTTGTGACAATTTTTCTATATAGGAATTTTCGACTTCTTTGAGCAGTGGCGTTAGCTAGAGGTTCTGCCTCGATCCATTTTGTGAAGTAGTCTACCCCTACTATGAGGAATTTGACTTGTCCTGATCCCTGAGGGAAAGGTCCGAGAAGGTCGAGTCCCCATTTTGCGAATGGCCAGGGTGAGATTACGCTGATGAGCTCCTCTGGCGGGGCGATGTGAAAGTTGGCTTGTTTCTGACATGGTGGACACGTCTTTACGAACTCTGTGGCTTCTTTTTGTAGAGTTGGCCAATAAAATCCGGTTCGGAGTACTTTTTTGGTAAGTGCCTGTGCTCTGAGATGATTACCACAGATGCCACTGTATACTTCTTCTAAAACTTCCTTTGTGTTGGAAGTCAGTACACATTTTAACAATGGTATTGAAATCCCTCTTTTGTATAGAGTATTGTTTATGATAGTGTAGTATTATGCCTCCCTTTTTAACCTCTTTGTCTCCTTCTTATCTGTGGGGAGTGTTTCTGTTTTGAGGTAGTTAATTATGGGAGTCATCCATCCTTGATCCGGACTTGTTATGGCTAGGACTTTTCTTCTTCCGAGATTGACGGGTTCTGCAGCATTTCTTGGATGAGGCTTCTATTGTTGCCCCCTGGTTTGGTGCTGGCTAGTTTTGAGAGTGCGTTAGCTCAGACATTCTGTTCTCGGGGCATGTGGCGGACCTCATATTCCCCGAGTTGTCTGAGCTGTTCCCTGGTTTTGTCCAGGTACTTTTTCATGGTGGGATCTTTGGCTTGGTAGCTCCCTGCTATTTGTGAAGTGACTACTTGTGAGTCGCTGAAGATGATAAGCTTTTGAGCTCCAACCTCCCTAGCCAGTTTCAAACCAGCCAGTAGCGCCTTATATTCAGCTTGGTTGTTTGAGGCAGGGAACCCAAATTTGAGGGAAAGCTCGATTTGGGTTCCCTGGTCGCTTTCTATTATCACACCCGCACCGCTTTCAGTTTTATTTGAGGAACCATCTACATAGAGATTCCATTCTGTAGAGATTTCTGGGGTGTCTGTAAATTCTGTAATGAAGTCGGCCAGATATTGCGATTTGATGGCTATCCGAGTTTCATATTAAAGGTCGAATTCAGACAACTCAACTACCCATTGCAAGATTCTGCCTGCTAAGTCTGTTTTCTACAAAATCCCTTTTATGGGTTGGTTGGTTCGAACCCTAATGGTGTGATCTTGGAAGTACGGACGAAGTCGTCGAGATGTTAGTATGAGAGCTTAGGCAAATTTTTCTTTGTTTTGGTAGTTCAGCTCGGATCCTTGTAATGCTTTGCTGATGAAATATACATGTTGTTGCCCACTGTCGTCTTCTCGGACTAATGCTGAGGCTACTGCCTGACTTCCTATTGCGAGGTATAATATAAGTGGTTCTCCTTCCCATGGCCGAGATAGAATAGGTGGCTGTCCCAGGAATCTTTTGAAATCTTGGAATGCCTGCTCACACTATGTTGTCCATTCAAACCTTTTTTCCTCTCTTAGAGTAGCATAGAAGGGGAGAGATCTTATTGCTGATCCTGCTAGAAATCTGGACAAGGCTGCCAATCATTCTCACTAGCAACCGGTCTGAAGTTACTATAGACCGAGCTATCATGATCCATAGCATCATGATTGGAGAGGAAGTAGAAGTTCATGAGGTTATATCCCTAGAACTCTATAAGGTGGCGGACAAGTCCTCTACTTTGGCAAGGTTAGCCTTCCCTCATTTCATTTGTCATCTCTGCAATTCAGTTGGAATTGACATAGAGGAAGACATCCTCATTAATGAGGACAAGCCCATTACTAAGAAAAGGATTGAGCAAACAAGAGATCTCACTCATGGACAAGAGCATGAGGAGATTCCTCACCATGAAATCCCTGAAATGCCTCAAAGGATGCATTTTTCTCTACAAAATTATTGGGAGCAAATTAACACCTCCCTAGGAGAATTAAGTTCCAATATGGGACAACTAAGGGTGGAGCACCAAGAGCATTCTATCCTCCTTCATGAAATTAGAGAAGATCAAAGAATTATGAGAGAGGAGCAACAAAGGCAAGGAAGAGACATTGAGGAGCTCAAGCACTCCATAAGATCTTCAAGAGGAAGAACTAGCCACCATCACTAAGGTGGACCCGTTCTTTAATTTTCTTGTTCTTTATTTTCTATTTTTCGAAATTTTTATGCTCTATGTTTATCTATGTTTGTGTCTTTATTACATGATCACTAGTGTCTTAGAGTCTATGCCTTAAAGATATGAATGTCCTATGAATCCATCACCTTTCTTAAATGAAAAGTGTTTTAATTGCAAAAAGAAAAAGAAGTACATGAATTTTGAATTTTAAATAGTTTAATTATTTTGATGTGGTGGCAATACTTTTTGTTCTTCTGAATGAATGCTTGAACAGTGCATATTTTTGAATTTGTTGTTTATGAATGTTAAAATTGTTGGCTCTTGAAAGAATGATGAAAAAGGAGAAATGTTATTGATAATCTGAAAAATCATAGAAATGATTCTTGAAGCAAGAAAAAGCAGTAAATAGAAAAAAAAAGCGAAAAAAAAAGAAAGAAAGAAAAAGAAAAATGCAATAGCCCTTTAAACCAAAAGGTAAGGGTAAAATAAAAAGGATCCAAGGCTTTGAGCATCAGTGGATAGGGCCCACAGGAAAAAAATCCTGGCCTAAGCGGCTAAACCAAGCTGTCCCTAACCATGTGCTTGTGGCGTGGAGGTGTCAAGTGAAAACTTAAGACTGAGCGGTTAAAGTCGTGGTCCAAAGCAAAAAGAGTGTGCTTTAGAGCTCTGGACACCTCTAATTGGGGACTCTAGCAAAGCTGAGTCACAATCTGAAAAGGTTCACCCAGTTATGTGTCTGTGGCATTTATGTATCCGGTGGTAATACTGGAAAACAAAATGCTTAGTGTTCATACCCAGGGTCGAGCTGTCCGAAACGGGATGTTCAGTAGCGAAGCGACCGACCTGTTCAGGTCAAGCGGACCGACTTCTTTACGAAGAACTCGGCCAAATCGACAGCAAAGCCCAATAAAAGGGCCCAAATAGAGGAACACGACCCAGAATCCAAAGGCAATCCCAGCCTATAGAGATAAAGGCGGTTCCCTTGAAGATAAGCTGACTTCACTCAAGATAAGATAAGATAAGATAAGATAACTAACTTATCTTATCAGAAAGGTCAGCCCACGCTACTATAAATACACTGGAGCACCCAGGTATAACTCATACTCTGATTCTACATAAAAAACCTGCTTAATACCCGTGCTAACTTAAGCATCGGAGTCTCTTGCAGGTACCCCCCACCCTCCGGTGGCCAAGGATCAGCAGTGTAGCAAATCCGACGAGTCGGACCCAATAGCTCCGGCCGTCATCAGCCAGCCAGACACGTTATCTCCGACCAGTACAGAAGATCTCATCCGAGATCGACCTCCAGTTTCAGGTAACCCTCGGAACATTGGCGCCGTTGCCGGGGAACCTGGAAGTCATCCCAAAACCATGGCGGACGGCCATGACAATGACCACGATTCAGATCTGGAGAACAGAACACATCACAAGAACGCGGACACTACGCTAAAGGATACACCGGAATCCAACAGGGACAAAAACTCACCAAATTCGGGAGCCATGGAAGCACTCCAAGATCGTTTAAAGCAGCTAGAGAAAGAAACCCAGCAACAACGGGAGATCGGAAAAGATCTACAAAGAGAAGTACGGCGACGTCGAGAACTAGAAGAAAAACTACAGCAATTAGAAGCCGACCTCAAAACAAAAGCTCCTCGGACCACTCCTGAAGAAAAATCACGCAAAGAACAGGACCCATTCACCAGGGAAATCATGAAGACCAAAATTCCAAAGGACTTCAAGCTTCCGGATATGGTTTTGTACGATGGCACTACAGATCCCAACCATCATCTTAGCAATTTCAGAAGCAGGATGTACCTTACCGATGCCTCGGATGCCGTTCCCTGCAAAGCTTTTCCAACAACTCTCACAAAAACGGCGATCAGATGGTTCGACAACTTACCTCCGAGGTCCATCTCAAACTTCGACGATCTGGCCATAAAGTTCCTGGCCAGATTTTCCATCCAGAAAGATAAGGCCAAACACGCACCCAGCTTACTAGGGATCAAGCAAGGAGATCGGGAGAGCCTCCGTAACTACATGGAAAGATTCAACAAAACATGCATGGACATACAAAGTTTACCAACAGAGGCCGCCATCATGGGGCTTATCAATGGCTTACGAGAAGGACCTTTTAGCCAATCCATATCAAAAAAGTATCCTACCTCCTTAGACGAAGTACAGGAGCGAGCAGAAAAATACATCAACATGGAAGAGAACGCTTTGGGAGAAACCTCAAAATCTGGAGCCTCCTACCGAGACAAAGACAAGGACTCCAAAAGGAAAGAAGATCGACAGGGTGAGAAAATCAAAAAGTACCACAACTACACTCCTCTCAAAGCATCCCTGGTCGACGTATACAAAGAAGTCTGCCATACAGAAAAAATCTCCCCAGCGCGACCACTCAAAGGAAAAAGGGGAGGAGGAAATCGGAAGGAATATTGTGAATACCATCGAATTCGAGGGCACTCTACCAACGAATGCTTCGACTTGAAAAATATCATAGAAAAATTGGTAAGAAAAGGAAAATTAGACCAATTTCTGGCCACCCGGGATGATGACCAAAGAAAAAGACGGAGAGACGAAGATGATGGACGAACTGAACGGTCACCTCGGACACCAGAAAGACACGTCCACATGATACGTGGCGGATTCGCAGGAGGTGGGATCTCCAAATCGTCCCGAAAGAGATATCTCAAAGAAGTATACCACGTTGAGGGAAAGGAGGAAGCACCCGACATCCCAGCGATAACATTTACTAAAAAGGACGCGTCTGGCATCATCCCGGGACACGACGATCCCATGGTCATCACAATTATACTGGCAAACGCCAATTTACACCGCACACTAATAGACCAAGGGAGTTCTGCCGACATCTTATTCAAACCAGCTTTCGACAAACTCGGCTTAGACGAAAGTGAACTTAGGGCATACCCAAACAATCTGTTTGAACTAGGAGATACTCCGATACAACCCTTGGGATACGTATCGCTACACACTACTTTTGGAAAAGGGAACCAATCTAGGACCCTCAAAATAGACTACATTGTGGTCGACGTAAGTTCAGCCTACAATGCTCTCATAGGTCGGACAACACTCAATCAACTCGGCGCAATAGTCTCAACTCCACATCTATGCATGAAATTCCCAACTACAGAGGGGATAGCCACGGTAAAAGCAGATCAAAAGATGGCATGTCACTGCTATAACGAGAGCTTAAACCTCAAAGGCAGAGGAGAAGAGTTTCATACAATTGAGCTTGGTGGAGCTCAGCGTCGAGAAGAACTCCGTCCGCACCTAGAAGGCGAGATAGAGAAGGTTCAGATTGGAGACACCTCGAATAAAATGACTAATATCGGCACGGTCCTAAGAGGAGACTCAAAAGAATCACTGATACAATTCTTGCGAGAGAATGTCGACCTCTTCGCATGGAAAGCCGCAGACATACCAGGAATAGACCCTAAGTTAATGTGCCACAAGTTAGCGGTCTATCCAGGATCTCGGCCGGTGCAGCAGAAACGAAGAACAAGTGCAAGCGTTATTGGAGGCAGGATTCATAAGAGAAGTCAAGTATCCACTATGGCTAGCCAACGTCGTTTTGGTGAAAAAGTCAAACGGGAAGTGGCGCATGTGTACCGATTACACCGATCTCAACAAAGCCTGCCCAAAAGATCCATATCCACTCCCAAGTATTGACACTCTGGTAGATGCTTCCTCTGGATATAGATACCTCTCGTTTATGGACGGCTATTCGGGATACAACCAAATCCCCATGTATCCACCAGATCAAGAAAAAACGTCGTTCTTAACACCAAAGGCGAACTACTGCTACATCGTGATGCCTTTCGGTCTCAAGAACGTGGGAGCTACTTATCAAAGGCTAATGAATAAAGTCTTCTCAGATCACATCGGGAAAATCATGGAAGTCTATGTGGACGACATGTTGATAAAAACACAGAACGAAAATACATTATTGTCCGACCTGTCCCAAGTATTCGACACTATAAGGAAGCATGACATGCGACTCAACCCCGCAAAATGCACCTTCGCAGTTGAAGCAGGCAAATTCTTGGGTTTCATGCTCACACAAAGGGGAATTGAAGCAAATCCAGACAAATGTCAAGCTATACTCAACATGAAGAGCCCAACCTGTGTCAAAGAGGTACAGCAACTCAACGGGAGATTGGCCGCCCTATCCCGATTTTTAGCAGGAGCTGTGATAAGATCTCTCCCCTTCTATGCTACTTTAAGAAAGGGAAAACAGTTCGAATGGACGACAGAATGTGAACAAGCTTTCCAAAACTTCAAGGAGTTCTTAGGACGGCCACCTATCCTATCTCGACCACAAGAAGGAGAATCACTTATATTATATCTCGCAGTAGGAAGCCGGGCGATAGCCTCAGCACTAGTCAGAGAAGACGAAAATGGGCAACAACCCGTCTACTTCATTAGCAAAGCACTACAGGGATCCGAGCTGAACTACCAGAAAATAGAAAAATTTGCCTATACTCTCATCCTAACATCTCGACGACTCCGCCCGTACTTTCAGGCTCATACCATCAAGGTTAGAACTAACCAGCCCATAAAAGGAATACTACAAAAAACAGATTTAGCAGGCGAAATTCTACAATGGGCAGTCGAGTTATCGGAGTTCGACTTCCAATATGAAGCTCGGACGGCCATCAAATCACAGTATCTGGCCGACTTCATCGCAGAATTCACAGATACCCCGGAAACTCCCGCAGAATAGAATCTCTACGTGGACGGTTCCTTAAATAAAACTGGAAGCGGCGCGGGCGTGATAATAGGAAGCAACCAAGGAACCCAAGTTGAGCTAAAAGAGGAATCTCAATACCTTTACTAAAATGTGTTCCGACCTCCAACACAAAGGAAGTGCTAGAAGAAATACATAGCGGCATTTGTGGCAATCATCTCGGAGCGCGAGCTCTCGCCAAAAAAGTACTCCGAGCAGGATTTTATTGGCCAACTCTACAGAAAGAAGCCACAGAATTTGTAAAGACATGTCCACCATGTCAAAAACATGCCAATTTTCACATCGCCCCGCCAGAAGAGCTCATCAGCGTGACTTCACCTTGGCCATTTACAAAATGGGGACTCGATCTTCTCGGCCCCTTCCCACAGGGATCATGACAAGTTAAATTTCTCATAGTGGGAGTGGATTACTTTACAAAGTGGATTGAGGCAGAGCCCCTAGCCAATGCCACCGCTCAAAGGAGTCAAAAATTCTTATATAGAAACATTGTCACGAGATTCGGGATTTCATATTCAATAACTACAGACAATGGCACTCAATTCACGGATGCAGGCTTCAGAAAACTAGTAGCCGACTTGAATATAAAGCACCAGTACACCTCTGTCGAGCATCCACAAGCCAATGGACAGGCCGAGGTGGCTAACAAAGTCATATTGGCTGGGCTAAAATGGAGATTACAAAATGCAAAGGGAGCCTGGGCAGAAGAGCTTCCATAGGTCCTATGGGCATATCGAACAACTCCACATTCCACCACGAAGGAATCCCCCTTCCGATTAGCATACAGAACGGAAGCGATGATTCCAGTAGAAATTGAGGAAGGATCGCCAAGAGTAGTTCACTACAATGAAGGAGCAAACTCCCAACTTCAAAGAGAAGAGCTCGACTTGTTACCCGAAATCCAAGAAAGAGCTCAGATCAAGGAAGAAGCCCTAAAACACCGAATGGCTTCCAGATACAATCAAAAGGTAGTGCCGAGAAGTTTTGCGGAGAATGATCTTATCCTAATCCGAAATGATATCGGAACAACTCGACCGGGAGAAGAAAAGCTGGCGGCAAACTGGAAAGGACCCTACCGAGTTATAGAAGTACTTGGAAAGGGCTACTACAGACTGTCTGAACTCGACGGACGAGAGCTTCTCAGGTCATGGCACGCCTGCAACCTCAGAAGGTACTACAGTTAGAAAAAAGGATATAAAAGATCTCATCATTGGATGCACTCTTTTTCCTAAAAAGGTTTTTTAATGAGGCACCAAG
This sequence comes from Arachis ipaensis, assembly GCF_059453495.1. Taxonomy (NCBI): domain Eukaryota; kingdom Viridiplantae; phylum Streptophyta; class Magnoliopsida; order Fabales; family Fabaceae; genus Arachis; species Arachis ipaensis. The sequence goes on from NC_142441.1 coordinate 134,082,937, forward strand.
TTGAGACTCAGACAATCCCATATGTATATATTTCTACTTTTTCTTTTAATAAAATATATTTGAGACATTCTACAAAGATTTCAAGACGCATTAATCTGAAGCATTCATCGTCCGATTATAAAGCGACAGATCGGCAGAAAGTGAAAAACAATTTCACTGCACGATCACGGTAAAGACAAACCGTCCGATAAAGGTGAAAACACGATTCACCCAAAGGACGATCTAGAGATGACAACCACTTTCTACAAATCGGCAAAGATGAACACAGAATAATGTAAGAAGTTATCGAAAGTGATCTAAAAAAAAGAACCTGACGAGGTCCTACGGATCACTAAAATAATAACTTTAAGACTGGCCGACATTGAGAAGTCGGACCAAGTCAACCCGAGTTATAAGTAAACCCTGGAAAGAGGTCTGACCAACCCTATTAAAGAGGATTACTTTAACTCAGAAGGGCTCGACATGACAAAGTCAGCCCAAACTAAAAGTTATCAAAAGTAGTCCCTGAAAGAGATCTGACAAAGATCCAAGAAAGAGGACTACAAATAACTTAAAGGAGACCAATATAACCAAGTCGGACTCCCACTACTAAAAGTTATCAAAGTGGTCCCTGAAAGAGATCTGACAAAGATCCAACAAAGAGGACTACAAATAACTTAAAGGAGACCAATACAACCAAGTCGGACTCCTACTACTAAAAGTTATCAAAGTAGTCCCTGAAAGAGATCTGACAAAGATCCAAGAAAGAGGACTACAAATAACTTAAAGGAGACCAATATAACCAAGTCGGACTCCTACTACTAAAAGTTATCAAAGTAGTCCCTGAAAGAGATCTGACAAAGATCCAAGAAAGAGGACTACAAATAACTTAAAGGAGACCGATACAACCAAATCGGACTCCTACTAGAAACAAGTTATCAAAATAGTTCCTGAAAGAGATCTGACAAAGATCCAGGAAAGGGATTACAAATATAACTTGGAAATGGACTGCGAAAACAACTCGGAGACCAACCTGAAAGAATCGATTACGAATCGTCAGAAATAAAACCAGAGCGAGAACGAACCAAAAAAAATTCTTAGTTAGACCTACCTAGCCACAACCACAAAGGATTCAAAATACAAAATACAAAAGCAATCCAAAAGAGGTTAAGCTGTAGGGTTCCAACATTCATAGAAAAAGAAATACCAAGTCAAGCACAAAAGACAAAGTTATCATCCACAAGACTAAAAAAGCCTCGGAGGCAACCAAAACCTACCGCAAAAGTAGAAGCATGCTACCATTTGTTTTTATAAAAAACAAAAGTTGCTAGGCAAACAACAAGAAAGTGTTAGCAAAACATAAAGAGTTTAAAAAAGCCCACAAGCCGGGCCAACTACATATCCAGAATAAAGATTAAAACTAAGGGTCAGAAGATTTTTTAGCAGCATCAGGCTGAGGAGACGGAGGTCGAGTCTGGAGAGGAACGGCATCTACAGTACCGTCATCCCGATTCAAGATCTGGCAGTCGGGGTCAGAAGCAGGAGGACCAACCTCGGCAGGGACAGCAGAGGTCGACACCTTGGTAGAGGCTACAGGGAGAGGATCGACATCATCCTCATCCTCGTCATCAGGGACAACCTTGCCATCCCTGACAACGTTCTCCAAGCTAAAGAGGGTCAGGTCGGCCTTGGGAGCAATAACCCGAACTTGTTCCCTCAGGTTCTCATAGGCAGTAGTTACACTGCCAACAAGATGACCTTAGAGTTCGGAATAATTAGCCCGGGCATTCTCCAACTCTTCTCTCAGACGCAACACCTCCCGGTAAGACGTCAAATAACTATCCTTATGCCGCATAGCCGTGTCCTCGGCCAGTTTCAGAGAGCCAGCCAAGGAAGTAGAAATAGCCTTTTCATTTTCCAAATCTTTCTCCAACCTGGCCACCCTTACTTCAAGCTCCCCCTTTAAATCCTTCATCCGATCAAACTCCTGTTTGGCCTCCTCCATAAAAGCTTTAGTGGCATGGAGAGGAAGACTTTGAGCAGTCCGATATAGGGCCGCCCCCATGTGTGCCAACTTGATACCACTCCAGGTGATATAATCAAAATGATGAAGAATCGACACGTCATCCATCGGAAGAACACCATAAGGGCTGATTTGTTGATCTACAAACTCAACTGCATCAAAGTCAGGAGCATCAAGGTTGAAAGGTTCAGTTGTTCTTTGCTTCTTACTAGGAGGGGAACCGGAAGCAGCAACGGAAGATTGTGGAGGATCGACCTGACAAACCCGAGGAGTGGGAATTGCTCTCCTCGGCCTGGGAGAACTCGGTATAGGAGGTTTAACCAGAGGCTGAGAAGACCCCTCTCCGGCCGCTTTGGCCGAGAGGTTTAGTGCTGCGGTCGCCTTCTTCGCCTTCTTATAGGCTCTCATAGAATCATTATTCTTCGACATCTCTGAAAAACACAAAAAACAAAGACAAGTTACAACACAGGAAAAACAAAGCCCGAGAGCAAGTATAAAAACAAATCAGGCAGTACCCAAAGCAGCTCGAACCAAAGATGGATCACTCAAAAATCTCTTCGTGTCCAGGTGGGGTGGCTTCCCCCACAAATCTTCAAGAACGACCACAAAGGCCCGCTCAACCTCACTAAGCATTTCCCACGTGTAACGTGGCACTCTTACATTCTTTTGCCACTCCAGAGGAAAAGCAGGTTCATCATTTTCATCAAGAAAAAAGAGGCGAACCCCCTCAATGGCACGGACTCGGAAGAAATAGTTCTTAAAATCTTTAAACGACTCATCATACATGGCAAAAACTTTATGCCCCTGGGCCGACCTGAAAGAAACCCAGGAAGCTTTCTTTTTGGAGGAACCCCCAGGTTTGGCCGAGACAAAAAGACAAAGGAAAAGAGTTTCAGAAGGTGTTATATCCAACTCCTGACAAAGAAGTTGAAATATCTTGATAAAACCCCAGGAGTTTGGATGCAGCTGGGATGGGGCAATGTTGCAGGACCAGAACAAATCAGTTTCAAAGGCAGTAAAAGGGAAAGTAACGTTCAATTGGCTAAAAAAGTATTCATAAGCATAGAAAGAGGGACGCTCCCCCTCGACGGAAGTCGGAAAACAAACTCTCTCATCAGAGTCAGGAGCAACAAGCTCATAATCACCCTCGCAGGAACTGTTAGCACAAATCCTATGGCGCTTCCTCAGCTCAGTGCAAAATTCAGCATCCACAATAGAAACACACAACAAAACAAGGGAGTCCAGCCAATCGGACATCCCCTCGGGAACTCTGGAAGACATCTCTACAATGTTATTGCGAGAAGACATGAGGCCAACTAAATCCTACAAGTAAGAAAAGAAGAGGGGATTACTAAAAACATCTCGGACAAGGGAGAAAACAACTCAATACGATGCAGGAGATTACACAGAAAAGGAAAACCCCAAGACTCAAACCAAAATCTTGGGGCATCCTTTGGAGGCAATAATCAGGCAAAGTTTCCAGGAAAAATCTACAGCTCGCACCCCAGCATCTCTTAGAAAGAAAACAAAAGAAAGCGAAAAATGCAAAAAAGATCACCCTCATACAGTCTATCAGAAGAAAGCACTATTTCTACAATGTAGTAAAAATGGCCAAACGGAAAGGCGCAAACTTTTTTTTGAAATCAAGCAAAAAGCAAGCACCAACACCGAGCGTACCAAACAAGAAATCATCAAAGACACCAGCCTTTTTTCCAGAATCAAACGCATTTTCATCAAAAGCACAAACGAGAAATAACATGCAGAAGCCCTAAGCACATTAAAGCAATAGGAAAGGAGAAAAAGATTCAGAGCACGCATTACGACTGTAACCAGGCACAGTAGAAGCAGAAAGATCCAAACTTCCCTCAAAGCAAAATCGCAACTTAATCACAAAAAGCCAAAAGCAGCGAAAGAGAAAGAAAATATGAATGGAACTCACCTGGAGAAGAGAAAAGCTTCAAAGGAAAAAAGGAGATGTAAGTTGTCCCGAGAATCGCCAAGCGACGCCGCCACGAAGGAAAAGAAGAAACGAAGGCAAAAAACAGAGAACGAGAAAAACGGAGGAAAATGGTGAAGAAGTTACGAAAGAGCAAAGAAGAGAAACCGTCTCTGAGCTTTCAAAAATCAAAATAAAGAGCCAAAGGAAAAATTGAGCAGTTAATACTAATTAATTAGGGCATTAAACCCTCGCACGTTCCCCAGGACAAAGCGCTAATACAAAAGGGCGCGCTTTTAAAGGAAAACGTTCTACATTCAAAAAAGCTTCCGCAAAGGAATCGACAAAATGCTTGAGTTCGGCTTCACTAAAGAAGGACCAAAGTCAAGAACTCGACCTCAAAAAGAAGACCGAGCTCAAGCAGGGGCACTGTTCATACCCAGGGTCGAGCTGTCCGAACCGGGATGTTCAGTAGCGAAGCGACCGACCTGTTCAGATCAAGCGGACCGACTTCTTTACGAAGAACTCGGCCAAATCGACAGCAAAGCCCAATAAAAGGGCCCAAATAGAGGAACACAACCCAGAATCCAAAGGCAATCCCAGCCTATAGAGATAAAGGCGGTTCCCTTGAAGATAAGCTGACTTCACTCAAGATAAGATAAGATAAGATAAGATAACTAACTTATCTTATCAGAAAGGTCAGCCCACACTACTATAAATACACTGGAGCACCCAGGTATAACTCATACTCTGATTCTACATAAAAAACCTGGTTAATACCCGTGCTAACTTAAGCATCGGAGTCTCTTGCAGGTACCCCCCACCCTCCGGTGGCCAAGGATCAACAGTGTAGCAAATCCGACGAGTCGGACCTAACAGCTCCGGCCGTCATTAGCCAGCCGGATACGTTATCTCCGACCAGTACAGAAGATCTCATCCAAGATCGACCTCCAGTTTCAGGTAACCCTCGGAACACTTAGGGTCACGGCCAAGACTCATAAAGTAGCTGTGTTCAAGAATCAACATACTGAACTAGGAGAATCAATAACACTATCTAAATTCTGAGTTCCTATAGATGCCAATCATTCTGAACTTCAAAGGATAAAGTGAGATGCCAAAACTGTTCAGAAGCAAAAAGCTAAAAGCCCCGCTCATCTAATTAAGACTGATCTTCATAGATATTTTTGGAATTCATTGTATATTCTATTCTTTTTATCCTATTTGATTTTCAGTTGCTTGGGGACAAGCAATAATTTAAGTTTGGTGTTGTGATGAGCGGATAATTTATACGCTTTTTGGCAGTGTTTTTAGTATGTTTCTAGTATATTTTAGTTAGTTTTTATTATGTTTTTATTAGTTTTTAATTAAAAATCACATTTCTGGACTTTAATATGAGTTTGTGTGTTTTTTTGTGATTTCAGGTATTTTCTGGCTGAAATTGAGGGACCTGAGCAAAAATCTGATTCAAAGGCTGAAAAAGGACCGCAGATGCTGTTGGATTCTAACCTCCCTGCACTCAAAGTGGATTTTCTGAAGCTACAGAAGCCCAATTGGCGCACTCTTAATTGAGTTGGAAAGTAGACATCCTGGGCTTTCCATCAATATATAATATTCCACACTTTGCTCAATATTTGATGGCCCAAACCAGCGTTCTAAGTCAGCATAGAAATTCTGGCGTTAAAACGCCAGAACTGGCATAAAAGCTGGAGTTAAACGCCCAAACTGGTACAAAAGCTGGCGTTTAACTCCAAAAAAAGTCTCTACACGTGAAAGCTTCAATGCTTAGCCCAAGCACACACCACGTGGGCCTGGAAGTGGATTCTACATCATTTACTCATTTATGTAAACCCTAGGTTACTAGTTTTCTACAAATAGGACCTTTTGCTATTGTATTTTACACACTTGATTATACTTTTCATCTGGGAACTTGTATATTCACGCTTTGGGAGGCTGGCCATTCGGCCATGCCTAGACTTTTTTGTTCTTATGTATTTTCAACGGTAGAATTTCTACACACCATAGATTAAGGTGTGGAGCTCTGCTGTTCCTCATGAATTAATGCAAAGTACTATTGTTTTTCTATTCAATTCAATCCTATTTCTTCTCTAAGATATACACTCGTTCTTCAATCTGACAAAGGTGATGATCCGTGACACTCATCATCATTCTCACCTATGAACACGTGCCTGACAACCACCTCTGTTCTACTTACAATAGCTTGAATGTGTATCTCTTGGGTTTCTAATCTAAGATTAGAACCTTCGTGGTATAGGCTAGAATTATTGGCAGCCATTCCTGAGATCCGAAAAGTCTAAACCTTGTCTGTGGTATTCCGAGTAGGATCTGGGAAGGGATGACTGTGACGAGCTTCAAACTCGCGAGTGTTGGGCGTAGTGACAGACGCAAAAGGATCAATGGATCCTATTCCAACATGATCGAGAACCGACAGATGATTAGCCGTGTAGTGACAGTGCATTTGGAACATTTTCACCAAGAGGACGGGATGTAGCCATTGACAACGGTGATGCCCAACATAAAACTTGCCATGGAAAGGAGTATGAATGATTGGAAGAAGGCAATAGGAAAGCAGAGGTTCAGAAGGAACAAAGCATCTTCGTACACTTATCTGAAATTCCTACTAATGAATTACATAGGTATCTCTATCTTTATTTTATGTTTTATTCATATTTTAATTATCAATCCTCCATAACCATTTGAATTTTCCTGACTGAGATTTACAAGATGACCATAGCTTGCTTCAAGCCGACAATCTCCGTGGGATCGACCCTTACTCACGTAAGGTTTATTACTTGGACGACCTAGTGCACTTGCTGGTTAGTTGTGCGGAGTTGTGACAAAGAGTTGAGATTACAATTGTGTGCACCAAGTTTTTGGCGCCGTTGCCGGGGAACAAACAATCCCCGTGCAACCAAGTTTTTGGTGCCGTTGCCGGGGATTGTTCGAGTTTGGACAACTGACGGTTCATCTTGTTGCTTAGATTAGGTAATTTTATTTTATGTTAAAGCTTTTTAATTTTTATTTTCGAAAAAAAAATATTTATATTATTTTGTTCTTCAGAGTTTTTAAGAATGAATTCTAGAGTTTCATGATGATTTTTTGAAGTCTGGCTGGCTGTGAAGCCATGTCTAATCTTTTGGACCGAGGTTTCAACTTATCATCACAAGGGCTTGTTGATTTCTATCAATCTTGCTGTTGAACGTAATGATTTGCTAAAGCTTGGCTGGCCATTGGCCATGTCTAGTGTTTTGGACCGAAGCTTTCACTGAAAGCTTTGCTGGCTAGTGAGCCATGTCTAATTCCTGGACCGGAGTTTTAGACTAGCATTGCATGATTCCTGGAATTCTCATTAAGAATTTTGAAGTCCTTTTTCTCTTTTTCCATATAATTTTCGAAAAATCACAAAAAAAATTTATAAAATCATAAAAACCAAAAATATTTTGTGTTTCTTGTTTGAGTCAAGTGTCAATTTTTAAGTTTGGTGTCAATTGCATGTCTTTATTCTTCTTGCATTTTTCAAATATATGCATTATGTTCTTCATTGATCTTCAAGTTGTTCTTGATGATTTCATTGCTCTGATCTTTAATTTCTCTTATTTCGTGTCTTTTGTAGTTTCTTATATGCATTTTCAAATTGTTATAGTCCTTAGTATACAAACTTCTAAGTTTGGTGTCTTGCATGCATTGTTTATTTGATCTTAGTTGTGTTTTTTATTGTTTCTCATCATTAAAAATTCAAAAAAATTTTCAAAATTGTGTCTTTTCAAGTCAATAATACAAAGAATTGAAGATTCAGAACATTCAGTAGAGAAATTACAGAGAAAAAGCTGGGCGTTCAAAACGCCTAGTGAGGAAGGAAAACTGGCGTTTAAACGCCAGCCAGGGTACCTGGCTGGGCGTTAAATGCCCAAAGAGGTAGCATTTTAGGCGTTAAACGCCAGAATGGATGCCATTCTAGACGTTTAACGCCAGGAGGACACTAGAGGGAAGATTTTGTTTTTAATTCAAATCTTTTTCAAATTTTCATAATTTTTCAAAATCAAATTTTTTTCAAATCATATCTTTTCAAAATCAATTTCTTTTCAATTTTTTAATTATTACTATTTTCGAAAATTCTTGCTACAATTAGTGATTTAATTCAAAATTTTCAAGTTGTTACTTGCCTATTAAGAAAGGATAAAAAATTTTAATTCTAGAATCATATCTTTTAATTTCTTGTTAGTCAAGTAATCAACTTTAATTTTAAAAAGTTTCTTCTTTTAAATTTGATTCTCAATCATATCTTGTCAATCATATCTTTTCAATCACATCTTTTTCAAAATTAAGTTTCAATCATATCTTTTTTATTTCTAATTTCAAAATCTTTTTCAAAAATCACTTAATTTCTTTCCCAATCTTAGTTTTCGAAAATCATCAATCAAATTTTCAAATTTCTCTTAATTATTTCAAAATCTTTTTTTGAAAATTCTTCCCCTCTTCCCACATCCTTCTATTTATGGACTAACACTCCTCCTCAATGTACAATTCGAACTCTATCTCTCTTGATAAGTTCGAATTCTTTCTTCTCTACCTTCTCCTCCTATTCTTCTATACCTCTGACACCTCAAGGAATCTCTATACTGTGACATAGAGGATTCCATATTTTCTTCTCCTCTCTTTTCATATGAGCAGGAGCAAGGACAAGGACATTCTTGTTGAAGCTGATCCTGAACCTGAAAGAACCTTGAAGAGAAAGCTAAGAGAGGCTAAAGTACAACTCTCTATAGAGGACCTAACAGAACTTTTCAAACAAGAAGAAGCCATGGCAGCTAAAAACAACAACAATGCCAACAATGCAAGGAAGGTGCTTGGTGACTTTACTGCACCTACTCCTGACTTCTATGGGAGAAGCATCTCAATCCTTGCCATTGGAGCAAACAACTTTGAGCTTAAGCCTCAATTAGTTTCTCTAATGCAATAGAATTGCAAGTTTCATGGACTTCTATTGGAAGATCCTCATCAGTTCTTAGCTGAATTCTTGCAAATCTGTGACACTGTCAAGACCAATGGGGTTGATCCCGAGGTCTACAAGCTTATGCTCTTTCCCTTTGCTGTAAGAGACAGAACTAGAACATGGTTGGATTCACAACCTAAAGAAAGCCTGAACTCTTGGAAAAAGCTAGTCAATGCCTTCTTGGCAAAATTCTTTCCACCTCAAAAAAATTGAGCAAGCTTAGAGTGGAAGTCCAAACCTTCAGATAGAAGGAAGGTGAATCCCTCTATAAAGCTTGGGAAATATACAAGCAATTGATCAGAAGGTGTCCTTCTGACATGCTTTCAGAATGGAGCATCATAGCTATTTTCTATGATGGTCTGTCTGAACTGTCCAAGATGTCATTGGACAGTTCTGCTGGAGGATCTCTTCATCTGAAGAAGACGCCTGCAGAAGCTCAGGAACTCATTGAAATGGTTGCAAATAACAAATTCATGTACACTTCTGAAAGGAATCCTGTGAATAATGGGACAAATCAGAAGAAAGGAGTTCTTGAGATTGATACTCTGAATGCCATATTGGCTCAAAACAAAATATTGACTCAACAAGTCAATATAATTTCTCAGAGTCTGTCTGGAATGCAAGCAGTAACAGGCAGTACCAAAGAAGCTTCATCTGAAGAAGAAGCTTATGATCCTGAGAACCCAGCAATGGAAGAGGTGAATTACATGGGAGAACCCTATGGAAGCACCTATAATCCTTCATGGAGAAATCATCCAAATCTCTCATGGAAGGATCAACAGAGTCCTCAACAAGGCTTCAACAACAATAATGGTGAAAGAAATAGGTTTAGCAATAGCAAGCCTTTTCCATCATATTCTCAGCAACAGATAGAGAATTCTAAGCAGAGCCATTCTGACTTAGCAACTGTAGTCTCTGATTTAATTAAAACTACTCAAAGTTTTATGACTGAAACAAGGCTCTCCATTAGAAATTTGGAGGCACAAATAGGTCAGCTGAGTAAGAAAGTTATTGAACTCCCTCCTAGTACTCTTCCAAGCAACACAAAAGAGAATCCAAAAGAAGAGTGCAAGGCCATCAACATGACCCACACGGCCGAACATGGAGAGGAGGAAGAGGCAGTGATTTCTACTGAGGAAGACTTCAATGGACGTCTACTGGCCTCCAAGGAGTTTCCTAATGCGGAACCATGGGAATCTGAGGCTCATACTGAGACCATATAGATTCCATTGAATTTGCTTCTGCCATTCATGAGCTCTGATGAGTATTCTTCCTCTGAAGAGGATGAAGATGTTACTGAAGAACAAGTTGCTAAATACCTTGGAGCAATCATAAAACTAAATGCCAAGTTATTTGGTGATGAGACTTGGGAGGATGAACCTCCCTTGCTCACCAAAGAACTAGATGACTTGACTAGGCAGAAATTACCTCAAAAGAGACAAGATCCTGGAAAATTCTCAATACCTTATACCATAGGCACCATGACCTTTGAGAAGGCTCTGTGTGACCTAGGGTCAAGTATAAACCTCATGCCTCTCTCTGTAATAGAGAAGCTAGGGATCCTTGAGGTACAAGCTGCAAGAATCTCTCTCGAGATGGCAGACAATTCCAGAAAATAAGCTTATGGACTTGTAGAGGATGTCTTGGTACAAGTTAAAAACTACTACATCCCTGCTGATTTCATAGTCCTAGACACTGGGAAGTGTATGGATGAATCCATCATCCTTGGCAGACCCTTCCTAGCCACAGCAAAAGCTGTGATTGATGTTGACAGAGGAGAATTGGTCCTTCAAGTGAATGAGGACTCCCTTATGTTTAAGGCTCAAGGATCTCCCTCTGTAACCATGGAGAGGAAGCATGAAAAGCTTCTCTCAATACAGAGTCAAACAAAACCCCCACATTCAAACTCTAAATTTGGTGTTGGGAGGCCACAACCAAACTCTAAGTTTGGTGTTGGGAGGCCATCATCATGCTTTGAGTATCTGTGAGGCTCTATGAGAGCCCACTGTCAAGCTATTGACATTAAAGAAGCGCTTGTTGGGAGGCAACCCAATTTTACTTATCTATGTTAAATTTCTATTTTCCATTGTTATTTTATGTTTTCTATAGGTTGATGATCATGAGAAGTCACAAAAATAATTAAAAAAGCAAAAACAAACTGAAAAACAGAATGAAAAATAGCACACCCTGGAGGAGAAGGCTAGTGGCATTTAAACGCCAGTAAGGGCAGCAGAATGGGCGTTAAACGTCCAGTCTGGCACCATTCTGGGCGTTTAACGCCAGAAATGGGCACCAGACTGGCGTTTAACGCCAGAAAAGGGGAAGAAACTGGCGTTAAATGCCAGAAATGGGCAGCAATCTGGCGTTTAACGCCAGGATTGGCAGCAGAGGGTGTTTTGCACGCCTAAGTAGTGCAGGGATGAAAAATCCTTGACACCTCAGGATCTGTGGACCCCACAGGATCCCCACCAACCTCAACTCACTCTCTCTCTTCCTCGCACCTTTTCATAATCCTCTTCCCTAAATACCCTTCACCAATCAACTCAATACCTCTTCCCCAAAAGCCCCTCACCTATCAAATCCTACCCTCTTCTCCATAAACCCTTCACCAATCCACATCCATCCATTATAAACCCCACCTACCCCACCATTCAAATTCAAACCACTTTCCCTTCCAAACCCACCCATACATGGCCGAACCTTACCCTCTCTCCACTCCTATATAAACCCATCTTCACTCCTTCATTTTCACACATCTTAAACACTACTTCACCTCCTTGGCCGAAATACTACCCCTTCCATCTCCTCTATTTCTTCTTTTTCTACTCTCTTCTTTCTTCTTTTGCTCGAGGACGAGCAAACCTTCTAAGTTTGGTGTGGTAAAAGCGTTGCTTTTTGTTTTTCCATAACCATTTATGGCACCAAAGGCCAGAGAAACCTCTAGAAAGAGAAAAGGGAAGGCAAAAGCTTCCACCTCCGAGTCATGGGAGATGGAGAGATTCATCTCAAGGGTGCATCAAGACCACTTCTATGAAGTTGTGGCCAAGAAGAAGGTGATCCCCGAGGTCCCTTTCAAGCTCAAAAAGGGTGAATATCCGGAGATCCGACATGAGATTCGAAGAAGAGGTTGGGAAATTCTTACCAACCCCATTCAGCAAGTCGGGATCTTAATGGTTCAAGAGTTCTATGCCAATGCATGGATCACCAAGAACCATGATCAAAGTGTGAACCCGGACCCAAAAAATTGGCTTACAATGGTTCGGGAGAAATACTTAGATTTTAGTCCGAAAAATGTAAGGTTGGCATTCAACTTGCCAATGATGCAAGGAGATGCACACCCCTACACTAGAAGGGTCAACTTTGATCAAAGGTTGGACCAAGTCCTCATAGACATTTGTGAAGAGGGTGCTCAATGGAAGAGAGATTCAAGAGGGAAGCCAGTTCAACTAAAAAGGCATGACCTCAAGCCCATGGCTAGGAGATGGTTGGAGTTCATCCAACGCTCAATCATTCCCACTAGTAACCGGTCTGAAGTTACTATAGACCGGGCTATCATGATCCATAGCATCATGATTGGAGAGGAAGTAGAAGTTCATGAGGTTATATCCCTAGAACTTTACAAGGTGGCAGACAAGTTCTCTACTTTGGCAAGGTTAGCCTTCCCTCATCTCATTTGTCATCTCTGCAATTCAGTTGGAATTGACATAGAGGAAGACATCCTCATTAATGAGGACAAGCCCATTACTAAGAAAAGGATGGAGCAAACAAGAGATCTCACTCATGGACAAGAGCATGAGGAGATTCCTCACTATGAAATCCCTGAGATGCCTCAAGGGATGCATTTTCCTCCACAAAATTATTGGGAGCAAATTAATACCTCCCTAGGAGAATTAAGTTCCAATATGGGACAACTAAGGGTGGAGCACCAAGAGCATTCTATCCTCCTTCATGAAATTAGAGAAGATCAAAGAATCATGAGAGAGGAGCAACAAAGGCAAGGAAGAGACATTGAGGAGCTCAAGCACTCCATAAGATCTTCAAGAGGAAGAACTAGCCGCCATCACTAAGGTGAACCCGTTCTTTAATTTCCTTGTTCTTTATTTTCTGTTTTTCGAAATTTTTATGCTCTATGTTTATCTATGTTTGTGTCTTTATTACATGATCACTGGTGTCTTAGAGTCTATGCCTTAAAGATATGAATGTCCTATGAATCCATCACCTTTCTTAAATGGAAAGTGTTTTAATTGCAAAAAGAAAAATAAGTACATGAATTTTGAATTTTAAAAAGTTTAATTATTTTGATGTGGTGGCAATACTTTTTGTTCTTCTGAATGAATGCTTGAACAATGCATATTTTTGAATTTGTTGTTTATGAATGTTAAAATTGTTAGCTCTTGAAAGAATGATGGAAAAGGAGAAATGTTATTGATAATCTGAAAAATCATAGAAATGATTCTTGAAGCAAGAAAAAGTAGTGAATAGAAAAAAAAAGCGAAAAAAAAGAGAAAGAAAGAAAAAGAAAAAGCCAATAGCCCTTTAAACCAAAAGGTAAGGGTAAAAATAAAAAGGATCCAAGGCTTTGAGCATCAGTGGATAGGAGGGCCCACAGGAATAAAATCCTGGCCTAAGCGGCTAAACCAAGCTGTCTCTAACCATGTGCTTGTGGCGTGGAGGTGTCAAGTGAAAACTTGAGACTGAGCGGTTAAAGTCATGGTCCAAAGCAAAAAGAGTGTGCCTAAGAGCTCTGGACACCTCTAATTGGGGACTCTAGCAAAGCTGAGTCACAATCTGAAAAGGTTCACCCAGTTATGTGTCTGTGGCATTTATGTATCCGGTGGTAATACTGGAAAACAAAATGCTTAGGGTCACGGCCAAGACTCATAAAGTAGCTGTGTTCAAGAATTAACATACTGAACTAGGAGAATCAATAACACTATCTGAATTCTGAGTTCTTATAGATGCCAATCATTCTGAACTTCAAAAGATAAAGTGAGATGCCAAAACTGTTCAGAAGCAAAAAGCTAAAAGCCCCGCTCATCTAATTAAGACTGATCTTCATAGATGTTTTTAGAATTCATTGTATATTCTATTATTTTTATCCTATTTGATTTTCAGTTGCTTGGGGACAAGCAACAATTTAAGTTTGGTGTTGTGATGAGCGGATAATTTATATGCTTTTTGGCAGTGTTTTTAGTATGTTTCTAGTATATTTTAGTTAGTTTTTATTATATTTTTATTAGTTTTTAATTAAAAATTATATTTCTGGACTTTAATATGAGTTTGTGTTTTTTTCTGTGATTTCAGGTATTTTCTGGCTGAAATTGAGGGACCTGAGCAAAAATCTGATTCAGAGGCTGAAAAAGGACTGCAGATGCTGTTGGATTCTGACCTCCCTGCACTCGAAGTGAATTTTCTGGAGCTACAGAACCCCAATTGGCGCACTCTCAATTGCGTTGGAAAGTAGACATTCTGGGCTTTCCAGAAATATATAATAGTCCACACTTTGCCTAAGATTTGATGGCTCAAACTGGCGTTCTAAGTCAGTATAGAAATTTTGGCGTTAAAAGCTGGAGTTAAACGCCCAAACTGGCACAAAAGCTGGCGTTTAACTCCAAGAAAATTTTCTACACATGAAAGCTTCAATGCTCAGACCAAGCACACACCAAGTGAGCCTGGAAGTGGATTTTGCATCATTTAATCATTTCTGTAAACCCTAGGTTACTAGTTTTCTACAAATAGGACCTTTTGCTATTGTATTTTACACACTTGATCATACTTTTCATCTGGGAACTTGTATGTTCACGCTTTGGGAGGCTGGCCATTCGGCCATGCCTAGACCTTTTTGTTCTTATGTATTTTCAACGGTAGAATTTCTACACACCATAGATTAAGGTGTGGAGCTCTGCTGTTCCTCATAAATTAATGCAAAGTACTATTGTTTTTCTATTCAATTCAATCCTATTTCTTCTCTAAGATATACACTCGTTCTTCAATCTGACGAAGGTGATGATCTGTGACACTCATCATCATTTTCACCTATGAACACGTGCCTGACAACCACCTCTGTTCTACTTGCAATAGCTTGAATGTGTATCTCTTGGGTTTCTAATCTAAGATTAGAACCTTCGTGGTATAGGCTAGAATTATTGGCGGCCATTCCTGAGATCCGGAAAGTCTAAACCTTGTCTGTGGTATTCCGAGTAGGATCTGGAAAGGGATGACTGTGACGAGCTTCAAACTCGCGAGTATTATTGGACGTAGTGACAGACGCAAAAGGATCAATTGATCCAATTCCAACACGATCGAGAACCGACAGATGATTAGCCGTGTGGTGACAGCGCATTTGGAACATTTTCACTGAGAGGACGGGAAGTAGCCATTGACAACGGTGATGCCCAATATAAAGCTTGCCATGGAAAGGAGTATGAATGATTGGAAGAAGGCAATAGGAAAGCAGAGGTTCAGAAGGAACAAAGCATCTTCATACGCTTATCTGAAATTCCTACTAATGAATTACATAAGTATCTCTATCTTTATTTTATGTTTTATTCATATTTTAATTATCAATCCTCCATAACCATTTGAATATGCCTGACTGAGATTTACAAGATGACCATAGCTTGCTTCAAGCCGACAATCTCCGTGGGATCGACCCTTATTCACGTAAGGTTTATTACTTGGACGACACAGTGCACTTGCTGGTTAGTTGTGCGGAGTTGTGACAAAGAGTTGAGATTACAATTGTGCGTACCAAGATGTTGGCGTCATTGATGATCACAATTTCGTGCACCAGTAACGTCTCTTCACTTTGTGTCTTTATTAACATGTCGTCCATATAGACTTCCATGATTTTTCCAATGTGATTCGTAAAGACCTTATTCATCAATCTCTGGTAAGTAGCTCCTGCGTTTTTAAGTCCAAAAGGCATGACGATATAGCAGTAGTTTGCTTTCGGGATTAAGAATGAAGTTTTTTCTTGGTCGGGTGGGTACATCGGGATTTGATTGTATCCCGAATATGCGTCCATAAACGAGAGGTATTTATATCCGGAGGAGGCATCCACCAGAGCGTCAATACTTGGGAGTGGATAAGGATCTTTTGGGCAGGCTTTGTTGAGATCAGTGTAGTCGATGCACATCCGCCACTTCCCATTTGATTTTTTCACCAACACGACGTTAGCTAGCCATAGTGGGTACTTGACTTCTCTTATGAATCTTGCCTCCAGTAGAGCTTGTACCTGCTCTTCCACAGCTTTTGGGATCGTTCTGGTCTGAGCTTTTTACGCCTCTGTTGTACTGGCCGAGATCCTGGGTAGACCGCTAGCTTGTGGCACATTAACTTGGGGTCTATGCCTGGCATGTCTGCAGCCTTCCATGCGAAGAGGTCGACGTTATCTCTTAAGAATTGTACGAATGATTCTTTTATGTCTCCTTTTAGGATTGTACCGATATTGGTTGTTTTGTCTGGGATATCTTTGATTTGGACTTTTTCTATTTCTCCTTCGGGTTGTGGGTGGAGTTCTTCCCGCCTCTGAACTCCACCGAGTTCGATGGTGTGGAATTCTTCTCCTCTGCCTCTGAGGTTTAGACTTTTGTTATAACAACGGTGCGCGGTCTTCTGGTCTGCTTTTATTGTAGCTATCCCTTCTGCAGTTGGGAACTTCATGCATAAATGTGGAGTCGAGACTATTGCACCGAGCTGATTTAACGTTGTCCGACCTATTAAGGCATTGTAGGCTGAACTCACGTCGACCACGATGTAGTCTATCTTGAGCATTTTTGATTGATTTCCTTTTCCAAAGGTAGTGTGTAGTGAGATGTACCCGAGTGGTTTGATTGGAGTATCTCCCAGTCCAAACAGGTTGTTTGGATATGCTCTGAGTTCTTTTTCTTCTAAACTGAGTTTGTCGAAGGCAGTTTTGAACAAGATGTCGGCGGAGCTTCCCTGGTTGACTAGTGTGCGGTGGAGATTTGCGTTGGCCAATATGATGGTGATGACCATGGGATCGTCGTGTCCTGAGATGATACCAGTTGCGTCCTCCGTAGTGAAAGTAATTGTGGGGATGTTGGGTGTTTCCTCTTTTCCCTCGACATGATATACTTCTTTAAGATATCTTTTGCGAGATGATTTGGAGATTCCTTCTTGTTCCAAGGGTTACCTGAAACTGTAGGTCGATCTCGGATGAGATCTTCTGTAGTGGTCAGAGATGACGTGTCTGGCTGGCTGGTGGCGGCCGGAGCTGTTGTGTCCGACTCATTGGTCTGGCTGCACTTCTGATCCTTGGTCACCGGAGGATGGGGGGTACCTGCAAGAGACTCCGATGCTTAAGTTAGCACGGGTATTAAGCAGGTTTATTGTAGAATCAGAGTATGAGTTATACCTGGGTACTCCAGTGTATTTATAGTAGTGTGGGCTGACCTTTCCGATAAGATAAGTTAGTTATCTTATCTTATCTTATCTTTGGATGGGGTCAGCTTATCTTCAAGGGAACCGCCTTTACCTCTTTAGGCTTGGACTGCCTTTGGATTTGGGTCGTGTTCCTCTATTTGGGCCCTTTATTGGGCTTTCCCGTCGATTTGGCCGACCTCTTTAAGAAGAGGTCGGGTAGCCTGACCTGAAGAGGTCGGTCGCTTTGTCGCCAATCATCCCAGGTCGGATAGCTCGACCCAGGGTGTGAACAGTGCCCCTGCTTGAGCTCGGTCTTTTTTGCTGAGGTCGAGTTCTTGACTTCGGTCCTTCTCTAGTGAAGCTGAACTCAAGCATTTTGTCGATTCCTTTCTTTGTAGAGCCTTTTTGAATGTGGAACGTTTTCCTTTAAAAGCACGTGCTTTTATATCGGCGCTTTGGGAACGTGTGAGGGTTTAATACCCTCATTAATTAACTTCAAATGCCTCGTTTCCCATGGTTTTTATTTTGAACTTTGCCATCAGAATCGGTTTCTCTTCTTCATTCCTCTTTGTAACTTCTCCCTTTACTCTCTCATTTTCCGTTTTTCCCTAGAGTTTCGCAGTTTCTTCCTGTGACGCCTGCTCTACTACCGCTTTCTGTGGAAAATGAGTGATTCTGAATTTCACCCTCCGTCTTCTTCCAGCGAATTTTTTCCGTTCGAGGGGTGGCTTTGTCGCTTCTTGCTTCTTCAGCTTTCTTTCGAGGTTTTCTTCTATTTTCCAGGTTCGATTTTTCCTCCTCTGTCATTTTTTATGTTTGAATTTGATTTTGTTTGGAGAAAGTTTGGATCTTTCTACTTTTACTGCGCCTGATTGTTGCGTGTTTTGGAGTTTCTTCGTCTTTTGTATGAATTTTTTCGTCTTTTCTGTTGCTTGATGCTTTTAGGGCTTTTGCATGTTATCACCGTTTCTGCTTGTGCTTTTGATGATGGGTTTTGTTTGATTCTGGAGGAAAGGCTGTGTCTTTGACAATTCTCTGCTTGGCATGTTTGGTGTTGTCAAAGCTTTTTGTAAAAAGATAGTGGCTTTGATGACTTTTTGTATATTTTTTTTGTTTAGGGGACGCTGAGACATAAGCTGTAGATTTTTCCTGAAAACCTTGCTTTGTCACTGCCTCCAAAAGATGTCCCAGGACTTTGGTTTGAGTCTTGGGGTTTTCCTTTTCTGTTTGTTCATCTGTATCATATTAGTCGAGTTGCTTTGCCCCTCCTCCGAGATGTTTTTTAGTAATCCAATCTTCTTTTCTTTTTGTAGGATTAGTTGGCCTCATGTCTTCTCACAATAACATTGTAGAGATGTCTTCCAAAGTTCTCGAGGGGATGTCCGATTGGCTGGACTCCCTTGTCCTAATGTGTGTCTCTGTCGTGGATGCTGAATTTTGTGTAGAGCTGAGGAAACATCATAGGATCTGTGGTGACAGTGCTCGGGAGAGGGATTATGAGCTTGTAGCTCCTGACTCTGATGAGAGGGCTTGTTTTCCTACTTTCGTCGAGGGGGAGCGTCCCTTCTTCTACGCCTATGAATATTTCTTCAGCCAGTTGGACGTTACTTTTCCTTTTACTGCTTTCGAGACCGACTTGTTGTGGTCATGTAACATTGCTCCATCCCAGCTTCATCCGAATTCCTGGGGTTTTATCAAGATATTTCAACTGCTTTGCCAAGAGTTAGGCATAACACCTTCTCAAACTCTTTTCCTCTATCTTTTTGTCTCGGCCAAGCCCGGAGGTTCTTCCAAAAAGAAAGCTTCCTGGGTTTCTTTCAAATCGGCCCAGGGGCATAAAGTTTTTGCTATGTATGATGAGTCTTTTAAAGATTTTAAAAATTATTTCTTCCGAGTCCGTGCTGTTGAGGGGGTCCGCCCCTTTTTTCTTGATGAGAATGACAAGCCTGCTTTTCCTCTAGAGTGGCAAAAGAATGTGAGAGTGCCACGTTATACATGGGAGATTATTAATGAGGTTGAGCGGGCTTTTGTAGTTGTTCTTGAAGATTTATGGGGGGAACCACCCCATCTGGATACAAAAAGATTCTTGAGTGATCCATCTTTGGTTCGAACTGCTTTGGGTACTGTCTGACTTGTTTCTATACTTGTTTCTGAGTTTTTCTTCTCCTATGTTGTAACTCGTCATTATGGTTGATTCTGTATTTTCAGAGATGTCGAAAAACAATGATTCCATGAAGGCCTACAAGAAGGCGAAGAAGGCTGCTGCTGCTCAAAACATCTCGGCCAAGGTGGCTGGCGAGGGATCTTCTCAAGTTTCAGTGAAGCCGCCCGTGCCGAGTTCTCCTGGGCCAAGGAAGGTGATCCCCACTCCTCGAGTTTGTCTGACTAATCCTCCGCAGACTTCTGCCATTACTTCTGGTGCTCCTCCCAACAAGAAACAGAAAACAATTGACGCCTTTAACCTTGGCGCCCCTGATTTTAATGCAATCGAGTTCGTAGATCAGCAAATCGGTCCCTACGGTACCCTTCCCATGGATGATGTGTCAATCCTTCGCCATTTGGATTTTATGACCCAAAACAGTGTTAAAATGGCATATATGGGGGATGCCCTGTACTGAACTGCTCAGAATCTTCCTCTCCATGCCACCAAAGAATTTATGGAGGAGGCTAAACAGGAGTTCGACCGGATGAAGGGCCTGAAGGAAGAGCTTGAGGTAAAGGTAGCCAAGTTGGAGAAGGATTTGGAGAACGAAAAGGTGAGTTCCCTTGCTCTGGCGGCTTCTGTACGGTTGGCCAAGGACACGGCATTAAGGCATAAGGACAGTTATGTAACATCTTATCGGGAGGTGGTACGCCTGAGGGAGGAGTTGGAGAATGCTTGAGCTGATTACTCCGAGCTCCAAGGTCATCTTGTTGGCAGCGTAACTGCTGCCTATGAGAACTTGAGGGAGCAGGTTCGGATTATTGCTCCCGAGGCCGACCTTACTCTTTTCAGCCTGGATAATGTTGTGAGGGATGGTAAGATTGTCCCTGATGACCAAGATGATGATGATGTTGAACCTCCCCCTGTGTCTTCTGCCAAAGTGTCAACCTCTTCAGTTCCTCCAGTTGCGTCTGATCCGGATTGCCAGATTCTGAACCGGGATGATGGAACCGTGGATGTTGTGCCTATTCAGACTGATGCTGTCGAAAAGGCTCCCGATCTTTGCTGATTTCTCTTGGATATTTTGTGTAAATAGCCCGGCTTGTGGGCTTCTGAACTCTTTTTTTGTAGTTTGAATATTTTGCTCGACTGTGGATACTCTTTTGGGTTGCTTGTTTAGCAACTTTGTTTTTGAAAAACAACAAGTAGTTTTCAAGCTTTTGGGGCTGACCCTGAAGCTCGTTATAATATTGTTTTTTATATCCTGCTCATTTGCGCTTGTCTTAGCACTTTTTGGAGATGTTGGAGCCTTGCTTCTCGGCCTCTTTGGATCGCTTTGCACCTGTTGCTTGCGGGTTAACTCCTTTGAGGTCGTGAATGGGCGGGTCCAACTTGTTTCTCGGTTTTCTTGCTCTTGCTTGGATTTCTAGCAATCCATAGCCAATTTCTTTACGTTGGTCCTCGTCTTAGCTACCTTTGCAGTCCTCTTTCTTGGACCTTTGCTAGGTCTCTTTCAGGGACTTCTTTCTAACTTGTTTGTGGGAGGTCGACTTCTTTACGTCATCTTTTTCTAAGTTATTTTTGTAATCCTCTTTCTTGGACCTTTGTCAGGTCTCTTTCGTGGATTACTTTTATAACTTTGTTAGTTGTAGGAGATCGACTTCTTTGCGTCGTCTTTTTCTAAGTTATTTTGTAATCCTCTTTTTTGGACTTTTGTCAGGTCTCTTTCAGGGATTACTTATATAACTTTGAAAGTTGTAGGAGATCGACTTCTTTGCGTCGCCCTCTTCTAAGTTATTTTGTAATCCTCTTTCTTAGACCTTTGTCAGGTCTCTTTCAGGGATTACTTATATAACTTATTTTGTAGGAGATCGACTTTGTTAGCTCGATCTCTTCTAAGTTATTTTGTAATCCTCTTTCTTGGACCTTTGTCAGGTCTCTTTCAGGGATTACTTATATAACTTATTTTGTAGGAGACCGACTTCGTTAGGTCAATCTCTTCTAAGTTATTTTGTAATCCTCATTCTTGGACCTTTGTCAGGTCTCTTTCAGGGATTACTTATATAACTTATTTTGTAGGAGACCGACTTCGTTAGGTCGATCTCTTCTAAGTTATTTTGTAATCCTCTTTCTTGGACCTTTGTCAGGTCTCTTTCAGGGATTACTTATATAACTTATTTTTAGGAGACCGACTTCGTTAGGTCGATCTCTTCTAAGTTATAGCAATTCCTCTTTTATAGGATTGGCCAGTCCTCTTTCCAGGGATTTGCTGATAACTTGGGTTGACTTGGTCCGACTTCTCAACGTCGGCCAGTCTTTAAGTTATTATTTAGCAATCCATAAGACCTCGTCAGGTTCTTTTTTTGGATCACTTTCAATAACTTACATTATTCTGTGTTCATCTTTGCCGATTTGTAGAAGGTGGTTTCTGTCGACCTTTAGATGAATCGCGTTTTCATCTTTATTGGTCTTTTATCGTGATTGTGCAGTGAATCTGTTTTTCACTTTCTGCCAATCTGTTGCTTTATAATCGGACGATGAATGCTTCAGATTAATGCGTCTTGAGAATTTGTAGAATATCTAAAATATTTTTTATTCAAAAGAAAGCGCAAATATATACATGTTGGAGTTTTTCATCCTTTTAAGTCGGATAATATCTGGATCTCAACTTGGTGCCTCATTAAAAAACCTTTTCAGGAAAAAGAGTGCATCCTATGATGAGATCTTTTACCTTTTCTAGCTATAGTACCTTCTTAGGTTGCAGGCGTGCCACGATCTGGGAAGCTCTCCTCCATCGAGTTCGGACAGTCTGTAGTAGCCCTTCCCAAGTACTTCTATGACTCGGTAGGGTCCTTTCCAGTTTGCTGCCAACTTTCCTTCTCCGGGTCGAGTTGTTCCAATATCATTTTGGATTAGGATGAGATCATTCTTCACGAACCTCTTTGCACTACCTTTTGATTATATCTTGAAGCCATTCGGTGCTTTAGCGCTTCTTCCCTTATCCGAGCTCTTTCTTAGATTTTCGGAAGTAGGTCGAGTTCTTCTCTTTGAAGTTGCGAGTTGGCTTCTTCATTGTAGTGGACTACTCTAGGCGACCCTTCCTCGACCTCTACTGGGATTATTGCCTCCACTCCGTACGCTAATCGGAACGGTGATTCGTTTGTGGTGGAATGTGGCGTGGTTCGATATGCCCATAGGACCTGTGGAAGTTCTTCAGCCCAAGCTCCCTTCACATCTTGCAGTCTCCGTTTCAACCCAGCCAATATGACTTTATTGGCAGCTTCAGCTTGCCCATTGGCTTGAGGATGTTCGACGGAGATGAACTGGTGCTTTATGTTCAAGTCGGCTACTAATTTCCTGAAGCCTGCATCTGTGAATTGAGTGACATTATCTGTGGTCATGGAGTATGGAACCCCGAACCTTGTGACAATGTTCCTATATAGGAATTTCCGGCTTCTTTGAGCAGTGGCATTGGCTAGGAGCTCTGCCTCAATCCACTTTGTGAAATAGTCTACTCCGACTATGAGGAATTTGACTTATCCTGATTGATGAGAGGACTTTTGCGTAGTCTAGAAATTTGCTGATAAATCCTCGTTGCAAGTATAGTTTCTAAACCTTCAAAAGTCCTTTCATACAAACGTTTTGGTTGTCACAAGTAACAAACCCCTTTAAAATTGATAACCGAGTATTTAAACCTCGGGTCGTCTTCTCAAGGAATTGCAGGGAGGTGTTCTTATTATTGGTTATGAGTCTTGTAAATTGGGGGTTTTGAAAGTAAGGAAGCAGTATGTTGAATGATAAGAAAAATAAATAATAATAATAAAATAAACTCTTGGCAAGGTATTAGAAATTGGAAGTCCAGACTTAGTTATCCTTATCAATAATAATGAAAGTTGAATCTTAATTCCACTTAGTCAACCTTTACTAAAGTAAAGGAAAGTCAAGGGATTAATTAGTTTGATCTTCGAATCCTATTTATTTCCTAAGAAAAGATTGGGATTATTGAAGTTCAATTCAATTGGCAAGATAACAATTATCAATTATGCTGTTGAATTGGATAACTCCTGAGTTACTAATTTCTTAACCAAAACCAAGAATGTAAAAAGCTAAATATAAATCACAAATCTGAAAATACCTCAATTGCATTAATAAAGAAAATCATAACATGAAAGCCATAAGCCAATTATTCAAAAGATAAATATCAATTAAAGTACTAAGGTGAATAAAAATGGAAACGAAATTAAACAGAAAAGAACATTAAACCTGGGATCGAGAGTCACTCCTAAAACTAAGAGAAGTCCTAAATCCTAATCCTAAAAGAGAGAGAGAGAGAGGAGAGAACCTCTCTCTCTAAAACTACATCTAAAACATGAAAAGTGAATTATGAGAGCCTCCTCATGAATGGATGCATTCTCCCACTTTATGCATTCTTCCACTTTTGCATGCTTCCTTTCCATCCTCTGAGCCATTCCTGCCCTATAATCTCTGAAAACACTTAACACACATATCAAGGCATCTAATGGTAATAAGAGAGGATTAATATTAGCAAATATAAGTCCAAAGAAACATGTTTTCAATCAAAGCACATAATTAGGAAGGCAAATGTAAAATCATGCAAATAGTATGAATAAGTGGGTAAAGAGTTGATGAAAACCACTCAATTGAGCACAAGATAAACCATAAAATAGTGGTTTATCATTGATCCCTGGGGAAAGGGTCCGAGAAGATCGAGTCCCCATTTTGCAAATGGCCAAGGCGAAGTTACGCTGATAAGTTCTTCTGGTGGGGCGATGTGAAAGTTGGCATGTTTCTGGCATGGGGGACATGTCTTTACAAATTCTGTAGCTTCCTTTTGTAGAGTTGGCCAGTAAAATCCCGCCCGAAGTACCTTTTTGGTGAGAGCTTGTGCCCCGAGATGATTGCCACAAATACCGCTGTGTACTTCCTCTAAAACTTCCCTTGTGTTAGAGGTCGGCACACATTTTAACAATGGTATTGAAATCCCTCTTTTATATAGGGTGTTGTTTATGATGGTGTAGTACTGAGCCTCCCGTTTTAACCTCTTTGCTTCCTTCTCATTTGTGGGGAGTGTTTCTTTTTTGAGGTAATTAATTATGGGGGTCATCCATCCTTGATCCTGACTTGTTATAACTAGGACTTTTTCTGCATCCGAGATTGATGGGTTCTGTAGCATTTCCTGGATGAGGCTTCTATTGTTGCCCCCTGGTTTAGTGCTTGCTAGCTTTGAGAGTGCATTAGCTCGGGCATTTTGTTCGCGGGGTATGTGGCAGATCTGATATTCTCCAAGTTGTCTGAGTTGTTCTTTGGTTATATCCAAATACTTTTTCATGGTGGGATCTTTGGCTTGGTAACTCCCTGTTATCTGTGAGGTGACTACTTGTGAGTCGCTGAAGATGTTGAGTTTTTGAGCTCCAACCTCCTTAGCCAGCTTCAAACCAGCTAGTAACGCTTCATATTCTGCCTGGTTGTTTGAGGCCGGGAACCCAAATTTGAGGGAAAGCTCAACTTGGGTTCCTTGGTTGCTTTTTATTATCACACCTGTGCCACTTCCAGTATCATTTGAAGACCCATCCACGTAGAGATTCCATTCTGTGGGGGTTTCCAGGGTATCTGTGAATTCTGCAATGAAGTCGGCCAAGTATTGTGATTTGATGGCTGTCCGAGCTTCGTATTGGAGGTCGAACTCGGATAACTCGACTGCCCATTGTAAAATTCTGCCTGCTAGATCTGTTTTCTACAGTATCCCCTTTATGGGCTGGTCGGTCCGAACCTTAATGGTGTGGGCCTGGAAGTATGGGCGAAGTCGTCGAGATGTCAGTATGAGAGTGTAGGCGAACTTTTCTATTTTTTGGTAGCTCAGCTCGGATCCCTGCAGCGCTTTACTGATAAAATATACAAGCTGTTGCCCTTTGTCGTCCTCTCAAACCAATGCTAAGGCTACTGCCTGACTTTCTACTGCAAGGTATAATACGAGTGGTTCTTTCTCTCGTGGTTGAGTTAGGATAGGCGGTTGTCCCAGGAAGTTTTTGAAATCCTGGAAGGCTTGCTCACATTCTGTTGTCCATTCGAACTTATTTCCTTTCCTTAAAGTGGCATAGAAGGGGAGAGATCTTATTGCTGATCCTGCTAAGAATCTGGATAAGGCTGCCAATCTCCCGTTGAGTTGTTGTACCTCTCTAACACAAGTCGGGCTCTTCTTGTTGAGTATAGCCTGGCATTTGTCTGGATTTGCTTCAATTCCTCTTTGTGTGAGCATAAAACCTAAGAATTTGCCCGCTTCTACTGCAAAGGTGCACTTTGTGGGGTTGAGTCGCATGTCATGCTTCCTTATAGTGTCGAACACTTGGGCCAGGTCAGACAATAATATTTTTTCGCTTTGTGTCTTTATTAACATGTCGTCCACGTAGACTTCCATGATTTTTCCGATATGATCTGAAAAGACTTTATTCATTAGCCTTTGATAAGTAGCTCCCGCATTCTTGAGGCCGAAAGGCATCATAATGTAGCAGTAATTTACTTTTGGCATTAAAAACGAGGTCTTTTCTTGATCTTGTGGATACATGGGAATTTGGTTGTATCCGGAATATGCATCCATAAACGAGAGGTATCTATATTTGGAGGAAGCATCTACCAGGGCGTCGATACTTGGGAGTGAGTAAGGATCTTTTGGGCAGGCTTTGTTGAGGTCGGTGTAGTTGGTGCACATTCGCCACTTCCCATTTGATTTTTTTACCAAGACGACGTTAGCTATCCATAGTGGGTACTTGACTTCTCTTATGAATCCTGCCTCCAGTAGTGCTTATACCTGTTCTTCCACAGCTTGGGATCGTTCTGGCCCAAGTTTTCTTCGTCTCTGCTATACCGGCTGAGATCCTAGATAGACCGCTAACTTGTGACTCATTAGCTTGGGGTCTATGCCTGGCATGTCTGCAGCTTTCCATGCGAAGAGATCGACATCATCTCGTAAGAACTGTACTAGTAATTCTTTTGCGTCTCCCTTCAGGATCGTGCCAATATTAGTTGTTTTGTCCGAGGTATCTCCGATCTGAACTTTCTCTATTTCTCCTTCGGGTTATGGACGGAGTTCTTCACGTCTCTGAACTCTACCAAGCTCAATTGTATTTTTTCTTCTCCTCTACCTCTGAGGTTTAGACTTTCGTTATAATAGCAGCGTGCCATCTTTTGATCTGCTTTTATTGTAGCTATCCCTTCTATAGTTGAGAATTTCATGCATAGATGTGGAGTCGAGACTATTGCGCCGAGTTGATTTAGTGTTGTCCAACCTATTAGGGCATTGTAGGTTGAACTCACATCGACCACAATGTAGTCTATCTTGAGTGTTCTGTATTGATTCCCTTTTTCGAAGGTTGTATGTAGCGACACGTATCCTAGTGGTTGTACTGGGGTATCTCCCAGTCTGAACAGGCTGTTCGGGTATGCTCTAAGCTCCTTTTCTTCTAGGCCGAGTTTATCGAAGGCAGTTTTGAATAAGATGTCGGCAGAACTCCCTTGGTCTATTAATGTGCGGTGGAGATTGGTGTTTGCCAGTATGATGGTGATGACCATGGGATCGTGGTGTCCTGAGATGATACCGGATGCGTCTTCTTTGGTGAACGTGATTGCAGGGATGTCAGGTGCTTCCTCCTTCCCTTCGACATGATATACTTCTTTGAGGTATCTTTTGCGAGATGATTTGGAGATTCCACCTCCTACAAATCCTCCGTGTATCATATGGACATGTCTTTCTGGCGTACGAGGTGATCGCTCAACTCATCCGACGTCTTCATCTCTTCGTCTTTTTTTTTGTTCATCATCTCGGGTGGCTAGATACCGATTTAGTTTTCCTTCCCTTACTAACTTTTTTATGATGTTTTTTAAGTCGAAGCACTCGTTGGTGGAATGTCCTCAGACCCGATGATATTCACAGTACTCGTTCCGATTTCCTCCTCCTTTTTTGCCTTTGAGTGGTCGAGCTGGGGTATCTTTTCTGTGTTACAGACTTCTTTGTAAATATCCACAAGGGACACCCAAAGAGGGGTGTAATTATGATACTTTTTTA
The DNA here is from genome assembly GCF_059453495.1 of Arachis ipaensis. Classification (NCBI taxonomy): domain Eukaryota; kingdom Viridiplantae; phylum Streptophyta; class Magnoliopsida; order Fabales; family Fabaceae; genus Arachis; species Arachis ipaensis. The sequence continues at coordinate 134,110,497 of NC_142441.1, forward strand.
TTTTTTCGCCCCGTTCGATCTTCCTTCTTCTTGGATTCTTTATCTTTATCTCGGTAGGTGAAACCGGATTTCGAGGCTTCTCCAAGTCGAGAATTTTCTTCCATGTTGATGTACTTCTCTGCCTGCTCCTATACCTCGTCTAGGGATGTGGGTTATTTCTTTGATATAGATTGGCTGAAGGGTCCTTCTCGTAGGCCGTTGATGAGGCCCATGACAGCAGCCTCTGTTGGTAAGCTTTGTATGTCTAGGTACGTTTTGTTGAATCTTTCCATGTAGTTGCGGAGACTTTCTCGATCTCCTTGATTGATACCTAGTAGACTGGGGGCGTGCTTAGCCTTGTCTTTTTGGATGGAGAATCTGGCCAGGAATTTTTTGGCCAGGTTGTCAAAGTTGGAGATGGACTTTGGAGGTAGGTTGTCGAACCATCTAATTGCTGTCTTCGTGGGAGTCGTTGAAAAAGCTTTGCAGCGAACGGCGTCTGAGGCGTCGGTGAGGTACATTCTGCTTCTGAAGTTGCTGAGGTGATGGTTGGGATCTGTAGTGCCATCATACAAAGTCATATCCGGAAGTTTGAAGTCTTTAGGGATTTTAGTCTTCATGATTTCCCTAGTGAATGGATCCTGATCTTTGCGAGAGTTGTCTTCAGGGGTGATCCGGGTAGTCTTTGCTTTGAGATCGGCTTCAAGTTGTAGAAATTTATCTTCTCATTCTCGACGTCGCCTTACCTCTCTTTGTAGATCCTTGCCGACTTCTTGCTGGTACTGGCTTTCTTTTTCGAGTTGCTTTAGGCGATCTTGAAGGGCTTCTATTACTCCCGGATGTGATGAGTTTTTGTCTCCGTTAGATTCCGGAGTGTCCTTTGGTGTGGCACCCGTGTTTTTGTGCGGCGTTCTGTCCTCTAAATCTGAGTTGTGGTCGTTATTCTGTTCGTCTGCCATGGTGATGGGATGACTTCCAAGTTCCCCGGCAACGACGCCAATATTTCGAGCGTTACCTGAAATTGTAGGTCGATCTCGGATGAGATCTTCTGTACTGGTCGGAGATGACGTGTCCGGCTAGCTGGTGGCAGCCAGAGCTGTTGTGTCCGACTCATTGGTCTGGCTGCACTTCTGATCCTTGGTCACCGGAGGGTTGGGGGTACCTGCAAGAAACTCCGATGCTTAAGTTAGCATGGGTATTAAGCAGGTTTATTGTAGAATTAGAGTATGAGTTATACCTGGGTGCTCCAGTGTATTTATAGTAGTGTGGACTGACCTTTCTGATAAGATAAGTTAGTTATCTTATCTTATCTTATCTTTGGGTGGGGTCAGCTTATCTTCAAGGGAACCGTCTTTACCTCTTTAGGCTTGGACTGCCTTTGGATTTAGGTCGTGTTCCTTTATTTGGGCCCTTTATTGGGCTTTCCCGTCGATTTGGCCGACCTCTTTGAGAAGAGGTTGGGTAGCCTGACCTGAAGAGGTCGGTCGCTTTGTCGCCAATCATCCCAGGTCGGATAGCTTGACCCAGGGTGTGAACACTCCTCCTGCAAATCCTCCGTGTATCATGTGGACGTGTCTCTCTGGTGTACGAGGTGATTGCTCAGTTCGTCCGACATCTTCGTCCCTTCTTCTTTTTCTTTGCTCATCGTCTCGGGTGGCTAGGTATCGACCTAATTTCCCTTCTCTTACTAGTTTTTCTATGACATTTTTTAAGTCAAAGCATTCGTTGGTGGAATGCCCACGGATTCGATGGTATTCACAATATTCAGTCCGATTTCCTCCTCCTTTTTTTGCCTTTGAGTGGTCGAGCTGGGGGTATTTTTTCAGTATGGCAAACTTCTCTGTAGACATCCACAAGGGACACCCGAAGAGGGGTGTAATTGTGGTATTTTTTATTTTTTCCCCATGTTGATCTTCTTTCTTTTTGGACTCTTTGTCTCGGGAGGAGTAGGTGAATCCGGATTTTGAGGTCTCTCCTAGTCGAGAGTTTTCCTCCATGTTGATGTACTTCTCTGCTCGTTCTTGCACTTCGTTCAAAGATGTGGGGTATTTTTTCGATATAGATTGGCTAAAAGGTCCCTCTCATAAGCCATTGATGAGACCTATAATGGCGGCCTCTGTTGGTAGGCTTTGTATGTCCAGACATGCTTTGCTGAATCTTTCCATGTAGCTGCGGAGACTTTTCCGATCTCCTTGCTTGATTCCTAATAGACTTGGGGCCTGCTTAGCTTTATCTTTTTGGATAGAGAATCTGGCCAGAAACTTCTTGACTAAGTCGTCGAAGCTTGAGATGGACCTAGGAGGTAGATTGTCAAACCATCTAATTGCTGTCTTTGTTAAAGTAGTCGGGAAGGCTTTGCAGCGAACTGCATCTGAGGCGTCGGTGAGGTACATTCTACTTCTGAAATTACTGAGATGATGGCCGGGATCTGTTGTGCCATCATATAAAGTCATGTCGGGAAGTTTGAAGTGCTTTGGGATTTTGGCCTTCATGATCTCTTTGGTGAATGGGTCTTGGTCTTTACGGGAGTCGTCTTCGTGACCGGATCGAGTTGTCTTGGTCTTGAGATCTACTTCGAGTTTTATGAGCTTGTTCTCTAACTCGCGGCGTCACCTAACTTCCCTTCGTAGGGCTCTCTCAGCTTCTCGTTGATGCTCCACCTCTTTTTCGAGTTGCTTTAAACGATCTTGAAGTGCCTTCATGGCTCCCACATGTGGTGAATCGTTGTTTTTGTTAGGTTGAGAAGTATCTTTTGGTGTAGTGTCCGCATTCTTGTGCGGCGTTCTATCTTCTAGATCCGAATCGTGGTCGTTGTCATGGTCATCTGCCATGGTGGTGGGATGACTTCCAGATTCCCTGGAAACGGCGCCAATGTTCCGAGGGTTACCTGAAACTGTAGGTCGATCTCGAACGAGATCTTCTGTACTGATCGGCGATGATGTGTCCGGCATGTGGGTGGTGGCCAGAGCAGTCGCGTTCGACTTGTTGGTATTAAGCAGGTTTTTTGTAGAATCAAAGTATGAGTTATACCTGAGTGCTCCAGTGTATTTATAATGGTGTACAGTGACCTTTTTAGATAAGATAAGTTAGTTATCTTATCTTATCTTATCTTATCTTATCTTTGAGTGAGGTCATCTTATCTTCAAAGGAACCGCCCTTATCTCTATAGGCTTGGGCTGCCTTTGGATTTGGGTCGTGTTCCTCCATTTGGACCCTTTTTGGGCTTTCCTGGTAATTTGGCCGAGCTCTTTGAGAAGAGGTCGGATTGTCCTGACCTGAAGAGGTCGGTCGTCTTGTCGATAGAACATCCCGGGTCGGACAGCTCGACCCAGGGTATGAACAGGATTTGCAAATTGGTGAAGACCCGAATAAACTGTGGGTTAGAGTTCTACAATATAAGTATTGCAATGGGAATCAAGTGAATGGTAACATTAGAAGTAGGAATACAAATTCAAGTTTTTGGAAAGAACTTGTGAAGTTGTGGTCCATTTTTCAAGAATACTCAATTTAGTATATAGACAATATTCTCAATACATATTTTTGGAATGATTATTGGGTTGAAGGAGAAAAAGATCTAAGATAGTATGTTATAACTCCTTTTTCTTTTTTCTTTTTTTTGATAGTTCTAGTAAGATCCCACAATGAGATAAAGTTCAAACCAATACAAGAGTATATAAGACAAGCAAAGAAAAACAACCACCCACAAAAGAACATATAATATAACTAATCAATACATAATCAACCATCAATATGACTCCAAATCAGTAGGTGTTCATACCCTGGGTCGAACTATCTAACCCGGACTGAATCGACCGACCTCTTCGAGTCAGAACCATCAAACCTCTTCTTAAAGAGCTCGGCCAAGTTTCCAGAAAAGCCCAAATAAGGGCCCAAACAGAAGAACACGACCCAAATCCAAAGGCAGCCCAAGCCTAGAGAGATAAGGGCGGTTCCCTTGAAGATAAGATAAACTCTATTCAAAGATAAGATAAGATAAGATAACTATCTTATCTCTAGAAAGATCACTCCACACTACTATAAATACACTGGAGCACCAATGTATAACTCATACTCTGATTCTACTAAAAAACTGCTTAAAGCCCATGCTAACTTAAGTATCGGAGTCTCTTGCAGGTACCACCACTCTCCGGTGATGAAGGATCAGCAGCATCTCCAGCTCCACCAGATCCAATAAGTCAGACACGACAGCTCCGGCCACCACAGCAGATCTCATCCGAGATCGATCTTTAGTTTCAGGTAACCCTCGGAACATTGGCACTGTTGCCAAGGAACCTGGAAGTCATCCCATCATCATGGTAGACAACCTTGACAACGACCACAATTCTGATTTGGAGAACAGAACACCGCATAAGAACACAGATGTCACACTAGATGATACTTCTCAGCCTAACAAAGATAAGAACTCGCCAAACACAGGAGTCATGGAGGTACTTCAAGATCGATTAAAACAACTCGAAAAAGAAGTCAAATATCAACGGGAAGCCGAGAGAGACCTGCGAAGGGAAGCTAGGCGACGTCGAGAATTAGAAGACAAGCTCCTAAAGCTTGAAGCCGATCTCAAAGCTAAAACTACTCGATCCAGCCACGAAGACAGCCCCCGCAAAGACCAAGACCCATTCAGCAAGGAGATCATGAAAGCCAAAATACCAAAAGACTTCAAACCCCCTGACATGACTCCATATGACGGCACATCAGACCCCAGCCATTATCTCAATAATTTCAGAAGTAGAATGTACCTCACCGACGCCTCAGACGCAATTCGATGCAAAGCCTTCCCGACTACCTTGACAAAGACAGCAATTAAATGGTTCGACAATCTGCCCCTTAGGTCCATCTCAAGCTTTAACGACTTAGCCAAGAAGTTTCTAGCCAGATTCTCCATCCAGAAGGACAAAACTAAACACGCTCCAAGCTTATTAGGAATCAAGCAAGGAGATCGGGAAAGCCTTCGCAGCTATATGGAAAGATTCAACAAGGCATGTCTAGATATACAAAGTCTGCCGACAGAAGCAGCCATTATGGGTTTCATCAATGGCTTACAAGAGAGACCTTTTAGTCACTCTATATCGAAAAAACATCCCACATCCCTGAATGAAGTACAAGAACGAGCAGAGAAATACATCAACATGGAGGAAAACTTTCGACTAGGAGAGACCTCAAAGTCCGGATTCTCCTACTCCTCCCGAGATAAGGATAAAGAGTTTAAGAAAAAAGATCAGCATGGAGAAAAGATCAAGAAATACCATAATTACACCCCTCTTCGGGTGTCTCTTGTAGATGTCTATCGAGAAGTATGCCATACTGAAAGGATACCCCCACCTCGCCCACTCAAAAGCAAGAAAGGAGGAGGAAATCGGACAGAATACTGTGAATACCATTGAATCTATGGACATTCCACCAACGAGTGCTTCAACTTGAAGAATGTCATAGAAAAACTGGTGAGAGAGGAAAAACTAGATCGGTACTTAGCCAGCAAAGCAGATGAGCTAAGAAAAAGAAGAAGGGACGAAGACGTTGGACAAACTGAAGACCACCTCGTACCCCGGAGAGACATGTCCACATGATACATGGAGGATTTGCGGGAGGAGGGATCTCCAAATCATCTCGCAAAAGACATCTTAAAGAAGCATATCATGTCGAGGGAGGAGAAGGAGCACCTGACCTCCCTACTATCACTTTTACTAAAGAGGACGCAACTGGCATCATCTCGGGACATGACGATCCCATGGTCATCACTATCATATTGGCCAACGCTAATCTCCACTGCACACTGGTAGACCAGGGAAGCTTGGCTGACATCTTGTTCAAAACCGCCTTCGACAAACTCGACCTAGAGGAAAAGGAACTCAGAGCACTCAACATAGACTACATTATGATCAACGTGAGTTCAGCCTACAATGCCCTAATAGGTCGGACAACGTTAAATCAGCTCGATGCAGTAGTCTCGACTCCACATTTGTGCATGAAGTTCCCAACCACAGAAGGGATAGCTACGATAAAAGCAGACCAGAAGATAGCGCGCCGCTATTACAACAAAAGTCCGAACCTTAGAGGCAGAGGAGAAGAAATCCACACCATCGAACTCGGGGGAGTTCGAAGGCGGAAAGAACTTCATCCATAACCCGAAGGCGAAATAAAAAAAGTCCAGATCGGAGATATCCCAGATAAAACAACCAATATCAGCACAATCCTAAAAGGAGACGTAAATGAGTCCCTCATACAGTTCTTAAGAAATAATGTTGACCTCTTCGCATGGAAGGCCGCATACATGCCGGGCATAGACCCCAAACTAATGTGCCACAAACTAGCAGTATACCCAGGATCTTGGCCAGTACAGCAGAGATGTAGAAAGCTCGGGCCATAACGATCCCAAGCTGTGGAAGAACAGGTACAAGCCCTACTAGAGGCAGGATTCATAAGAGAAGTCAAGTACCCATTATGGCTAGCCAACGTCGTCTTGGTGAAAAAATTAAATGGGAAGTGGCGGATGTGCACTGACTACACCGATCTCAACAAAGCTTGCCCAAAAGATCCTTATCCACTCCCAAGTATCGACGCTCTGGTGGATACCTCCTCCGGATACAAATACCTCTCGTTTATTGATGCCTATTCGGGATATAATCAAATCCCAATGTACCCACTTGATCAAGAAAAAACCTCATTCTTAACCCCAAAAGCAAACTACTGCTACGTCGTCATGCCATTCGGACTCAAAAATGTAGGAGCCACTTATCAAAGATTAATGAATAAAGTCTTCACAGACCATATTGGGAAAGTCATGGAAGTATACGTGGACGACATGTTAGTAAAGACACAGAACGAGGAATCATTACTGTCCGAACTCACCCAAGTATTCGACACCATAAGAAGACATGGCATGCGACTTAGCCCTGCAAAATGCATCTTCGCAGCAGAAGGTGGCAAATTCTTGGGTTTCATGCTCACACAAAGAGGAATCGAGGTAAATCCGGATAAATGCCGGGCTATACTCGACATGAAGAGCCCGACCTATGTCAAAGAGGTACAACAACTCAATGGAAGATTAGCAGCCTTGTCCAGATTTCTAGCCGGATTAGCAATAAGATCTCTCCCCTTCTACGCCACTTTAAGGAAGGGAAAGAGGTTTGAATGGACAACGGAGTGCGAGCAAGCTTTCCAGGATTTCAAAAGGTTCCTGGGACAACCACCTATTCTAACTCGGCCACGGGAAGGAGAACCACTTGTATTGTACCTCGCAGTAGGAAATCGGGCAGTAGCCTAAGCACTGGTCAGAGAGGATGAAAGCGGACAACAACCTACATACTCCATTAGCAAAGCACTACAAGGGTCCGAACTGAACTACCAAAAAATAGAAAAATTTGCCTATGCTCTCATACTAACGTCGCGACGACTTCGCCCATATTTTCAAGCCCACATCATCAAGGTTCGGACCAGCCAGCCCATAAAAGGCATTTTGCAGAAAACAGATTTGGCAGGAAGAATCTTACAATGGGCAGTCGAGTTGTCTGAATTCGACATTCAATATGAAGCGCGGATAGCCATCAAATCATAGTACCTGGCCGACTTCATTGCAGAGTTTACTGACACTCCGAAAATCCTTACAGAATAGAATCTCTACGTAGACGGCTCCTCGAACAAAACCGGGAGCGGGGAAGGCGTAATAATAGAAAGCAATCAGGGAACCCAAATCGAACTCTCCCTTAAGTTCGAGTTCCCTGCCTCAAACAATCAGGCTGAATATGAGGCATTACTAGCTGGTTTGAAGCTGGCTAAGGAGGTCGGAGCTCAAAAACTTATCATCTTCAGTGACTCACAAGTAGTCACCTCACAAATAGCAGGGAGCTACCAAGCCAAGGATCCCACCATGAAAAAGTACTTGGACAAAATCAGGGAACAGCTCAGACAACTCAGGGAATACGAGGTCCGCCACATACCCCGGGAACAGAATGCTAGAGCTGATGCACTCTCAAAACTAGCCAGCACTAAACCAGGGGGCAACAATAGAAGCCTCATTCAAGAGATACTACAGAACCCGTCAATTTTGGAAGATGAAAAGGTCCTAGCCATAACCGGTCTGGATCAAGGATGGATGACTCCCATAATTAACTACCTCAAAATAGAAATACTCCTTGCAGATAAAAAGGAGGCAAATAGGTTAAAACGGGAAGCACAATATTACACCATTATAAACAATACTCGATATAAGAGAGGGATTTCAACACCACTGTTAAAATGTGTGCCGAATTTCAACACAAAGGAAGTTTTAGAAGAAATACACAGTGGCATCTGTGGCAACCATCTCGGAGCACGATGACAAGTCATCTTAGCCTAGTTTCACTAGCCTTTTTCTTTTGTTTTCAATTGAATTATGAACTTTCTTGAGCCAAAAGCAAGCCAATTGGGTAGATTTTCATGTTTCCTTTGATTTAATCAACCATGTGTGAATTCATGCTATTTCATGAGGTTTTATGCTATAATTGTCATATATTATGAAAGAATGAATATCTCATGATTTTGAGCATAGCTTTGATGTGTTTGGTTGATTAATGATAGGTGAAAAAAGCTTGGAGAAAGGTTGATGCAAGAAGGAATGGCTAGGAGGAGTGACTTGAGTCTTGAATTAATTATGAACCAGGAAGCAAAAGCTGGAGCAAAAGTTAGCCCCTAACTTTTTGGCTAACTTTTGGGCAAAAGTTGGAGCAAAAGTTAGCCCCTAACTTTTTGGCTAACTTTTGGCATGAAAAACACTCCCTGGATGCACCAAAAGTTTGCGCCAACATTAGCCCCTAACTTTTTGGCTAACGTTGGCGCTTGAAAAACTCCCTGGGCTAGCAAAAGTTTGCGCCAATGTTAGCCCCTAACTTTCTGGCTAACGTTGGCGCCATGAATAACTAAGGGGAGGCCAACGTTGGAGCAAAAGTTAGACCCCTAACTTTTGCCCCAACGTTGGTATCAGCAAAACAAGGGTGCTGATGTGAAAAGTTGGAGCAAAAGTTAGACCCTAACTTTTACTCCAACTTTTACTCAAGCTTTCATGATTCCAACCCGGTTCAATTCGGTTCTTCTCCAAACTCCAAGAGCAATCATCCAAGGCCTCTCTCAACCCAATTCCACCAAGAGCAAAGGCCCAATTGAAGGCTTGAAGACCATTTGAAGAAAGTGTATAAATAGATTAGAATTTAAGTTTTAGGGGAGCTTCCCTTTTAGTTTTTCAGAATAGCTTTCTTTTCAGTTTTGCTTAGAGCTCACTTTTATTTTTCTTAGCATTGTTGTTTAATTGAAGAGAATTTGGGAGGAGAATTGATCTCTCTTCTTCCTTGTTCTTGCCCAGCACTCTTTACTTTTCTTGTCTTGGATTTTGGGTGGAGAATTGAAGAAATTCTGTTTCAATCTCACCTTGGAATCTTGTTTAATTTTCTGCTTAATTGAATTTCAGTTTCGGTTACTTGCTTGTTCATCTACTTTCTTTGCAATTTACAATCTCCTTTGCAATTGTTCTTGTTGGATCTAGGAAGGCATTGAGATCTAGACTTGGTTTTCTAGTCTCTTGGGTCCTGAGATCTAAATTCTAATTTTACATCCTCTGTTTACTTTTCCGTTTGAGATCCGATTCAATCCAAGTCTTCTTCTATTTCTCTGCTTGTTGCAATTTTACATTTCCTTGTTTAATTTCTGCAAATCCAACTCCCCATTCCCTTTACATTTCAAGCCATTTACATTTCTTGCACTTTAAGATTTTGCAATTTACATTTCTTGCGTTCTAAGTTTCTGCCATTTAATTTATTGTTCTTTAAGATTCAGCACTTTAATTCCTGTTATCTTTAATTTCATGCCAATTACCCATTCCCTTTACTTTCTGTGCAATTTAAATTCTGCAAATCACAAATCTCTCAACCAAATCTTGATTCGCTTGACTAAATCAACCACTAAACTAAAATTGCTCAATCCTTCAATCCCTGTGGGATCGACCTCACTCCCGTGAGTTATTATTACTTGATGCAACCCGGTGCACTTGCCGGTTAGTTTTGGGTGTTTTGGAGAAATTCATTTCTCCGCAAAAATATCCCATCAGAGCACAAGCTCTCACAAAAAAAGTACTCTGAGCCGAATTCTATTAGCCAACTTTACAAAAGGAAGCAATAGAGTTCGTAAAGACATGTCCACCATCTCAGAAACACGCTAATTTCCACATCTCCCCACCAGAGGAACTCATCAGTATAACCTCACCCTGGCCATTCGCAAAATGGGGACTCGACCTCCTTGGGCCCTTCCCCCAAGGATCAGGACAGGTCAAGTTCCTCATCGTTGGGGTAGATTATTTCACAAAGTGGATTGAGGCAGAGCCCCTAGCTAACGCCACTGCTGAAAGAAGTAGAAAATTCCTATATAGAAACATTGTCACAAGGTTTGGGGTTCCATACTCCATCACCACAGACAATGACACTCAATTTACAGACGTAGGCTTCATAAAATTGGTGGTCTACATGAAAATAAAGCACCAATTCACATCCGTAGAACACCCCCAGGCTAATGGACAAGCAGAAGCTGCCAACAAAGTCATACTGGCTAGGTTAAAACGGAGATTACAGGACGCGAAGGGAACCTGGGCTGAAGAGCTCCCACAAGTCCTATGGGCATATCGGACAACTCCACACTCCACCACAAAGGAATCACCTTTTCGATTTGCTTACGGAATGGAGGCAATGATCCCAGTAGAGATCGAAGAAGGATCGCCCAGAGTGATCCATTACAGTGAAGAGGCCAACTCCCAACTTCAAAGGGAAGAGGCATTGAAACGTCGAATGGCCTCAAGATACAATAAGAAGGTAGTACAGCGAAACTTTGCCAACAACGACCTTATCCTAATCCGAAATGATATCAGAACAAGTCGACCGGGAGAGGGAAAGCTAGCAGCTAACTGGAAAGGATCCTACCGAGTCACAGAGGTACTGGGAAAAGGCTACTACAGGGTGTCCGAACTAGAAGGGCGAGAGCTACCAAGGTCGTGGCATGCCTGCAACCTAAGAAGATTTTCTACAAATCCTCTTTATCAAAACGCATTAATCTGAAAATGCAAAAAATTCATCACCCGATTATAAAGCTACAGATCGGCAAAAAGTGAAAACCAAACTCACTGCTCGATCACGATAAAGATCAACAAAGATAAAAACTGAATTCATCAAAGATCGACCAAGCGAGGATCAAACTCAATTTCTACAAAATCGGCAAGATGAAAAGTGGCAAAAACAGAATAATGCAAGAAGTTATCAAAAAGCAATCCATAGGAAGAGACCTGACGAGGCCTCAATAAAAATGGATTGATAGAAATAACTTAAAGACGAACCGACATAAAGAAGTCGGACCAGTCGACTACAACAACAAAAGTTATAAAAAGTAATCCCTAGAAAGAGGCATGGCCAGCCCTAAAAAAGAGGATTACTAGAAATAACTTAGAAGGGACCGACATGATGAAGTCGGCCCGAGAAAACTACAAAGTTATAAAAAAGTAATCCATAAAAGAGACCTGACAAAGGCCCAAATAAAATGGATTACTAGAAATAACTTAGAAGGGACCGACATGATGAAGTCGGCCCGACAAAACTACAAAAGTTATAAAAAGTAATCCATAAAAGAGACCTGACAAACGCCCAAATAAAATGGATTACTAGAAATAACTTAGAAGGGACCGACATGATGAAGTCGGCCTGACAAAACTACAAAAGTTATAAAAAGTAATCCATAAAAGAGACCTGACAAAGGTCCAAATAAAATGGATTACTAGAAATAACTTCGAACAGACCAAGATGAAGAAATTGGCCGATAGAAGGCATACGCTCTAAGAGATTCAAGTCAAACCTAGAAAGCCATGACCTCAATAAAATCAATCTACAAGTATTATATGAAAGAATGTGAAGAAGACTAGTTGAACAAAGCTAGCTTCGACTAAAGCAGGAAATAAAGCACAAAGGCAATCTAATAAAGAGGTCGGACAGTAAGATTCCAACACTCTCAAGATTCCAGAAAAGTGTCAAAAAGATGCAGACAAGCGTATCACAAAAGAAACAATGTTGCTATAATAACAAACTCAAGAGGCCGCCTGAAGTCAACCCCAAGAAGCTTAAAAAACTACTTTGTTTTTTCTAAATAAAGTTGCTAAAAGAAAAGCAACTAAAATATCCGAAGTCAAATAGACCACCAATTACAAAAATAAGAGTTTAAAAGCCCACAGACCGAGCTATCCACAATACATCAAAGAAAATTATAAAGGATTCAAAGACTCCCCAGTGGCAGCATCTCGGGGTGAAGGAGGACAAGTCTAGAGGGGGATAGCATCGACAGTCCCATCCGCCCGATTTAGGATCTGAACATCAGGATCCGAATCAGGGTGTTCAACCTCAGCTGCAGGCTTGGAAGAAGTCGGAACAACAGAAGTCTTGTGGATGGCACATGGGGGATAGACATCATCATCATCTTCATCCGAGGCAGGAACAATCTTCCCATTTTTCACAATAGTATCTAACCTGAAGAGAGAAAGGTCGAGCTCGGGAGCAAGAACTCAGACCTGATCCTTCAAGTTCTCATAAGCAGTAGTCACACTGCCCACGAGATGGCCCTGAAGCTCGGCATAGTCAGCTCGAGCAGATTTTAAACTCTTACTAAGCTCCATCATCTCACTATAAATCAAGACATAGCTCTCCTTATGCTTCAGCGCCATATCCTCAGCCAACTTCACAGAAGCCACCGCAGCAGTAGCCCGAATCTTCTCACCCTCCAACTCTCTTTCCAGCTTTGTCACCTTCACCTCAAGCTCCTTCTTCAACCCCTTGATCCTGTCGAACTCTGATTTGGCCTTTTCCATAAAAGCTTTGGTCGCATGAATGGGAAGATCTTGGGCAGCTCGATATAAAGCTGCTCCCATATGTGCCATCTTAATACTACTCCGGGTAATAAAGTCCAAATGACAAAGGAGGGAGACATCATCAGTAGGAACAACACCATAAGGAGCAATTTATTGATCAACAAAACCAACAGCATCAAAGTCGGGAGTGTCCAGATTAAAGGGCTCAACAGTCCTCTGTCGTTTTAGAAGAGGGCCGGCAGAGGGAAAAGAGGTAGCAGCAGAAGTCTGGGGGGGATCAACTAAATGGACTTGAGGTGTAGGAATCATCTTCCTCGGACCAACAGTGTTCAAAACAGGCTTCTTGGGAGGAATCTGGGAAAATCCTTCCCCAGCAACTTTAGCCGAGATGTACTGGGCTGCTGTAGCCTTTCTCGCCTTCTTAAAGGCCTTCATGGAGTCATTATTTTTAATCATCTCTGAAAATACACAAGAAACCAAGTTATAAACTGGAAAGAAAAGGAATGAACTCGACAAAATAAACAAGTACAACAAATACAAAAGAAGTTGATCCCTACCCAGCTCAGCTCGGAGAAGTGAGGGATTTCCTAAAAATTTCTTTGTATCAAGATGGGGAGGCTGCCCCAGTTCTCTTCCAACACAGTTACAAAAGCTTGCTCAATTTCATCCAACATCTCCCAAGTATTCCTGGACACCACTACATTCTTTTGCTATTCTAAAGGAAAGCTGGGCTCACCATTCTCATCCAAAAAGAAAGGCCGGGCTCCTTCAATAGCCCGGACCTTAAAAAAGTAGTTCTTAAAATCCCTAAAAGACTCATCATACATAGAAAAACCTTTGTGTCCTTGGGCAGACCTGAAAGAAATCCAAGAAGCTTTCTTTTTGGTAGTCCCAGGTTTGGTCAACACAAAGAGGTAAAGGAAGAGAGTTTGAGAAAGTTTGACATCAAATTCTTGGCAAAGAAACTGAAAGATCTTGATAAAGCCCCATGAGTTCGGATGGAGTTGGGATGGAGCTACATTATACGACCACAACAAGTCGGTCTCAAAGGAGGTGAAAGGAAGGGTGATGTTCATTTGGCTGAAAAAGAAGTCGTACACATAAAAGAAGGGGCGTTCCCCCTGGGTCAGAGAAGGAAAACAAACCCTTTCGTCAGAGTCAGGCGCCACCAATTCATAGTTTTTCTCCTGATCCCTACTACTACAGACCCGGTGATGTTTTCTAAGCTCCACGATATACTCAGAATTAACTACGGAAACACACATCAGGACGAGGGAGTCCAACCAGACGGACATACCCTCAGGGACCTTGGAAGACGTCTCAACAATATTTTTGCGAGAAGACATGATCAACTAGTCCTACAGCAAAGAAAAAGAGAGAAGGACTACTAAATAAACAACTCGGGCATAACAAAGAAAATAGCTCGGACGAAAACAGACACAATAGCAAAAGGAAACCCCAAGACACAACCCAAGGTCCAGGGGCATCCTTTGGAGGCAGTAACAGAGTAGGAACTCAGGAAAAATCTACGACCTACATCCCTCAAAACAAAGGAAGCAACCCCCCCACCCCTTCGACAGCGACATCCCACAAGAAAAAACACAAAATAATCTATCAAAGTTTTTACAGCCTATCAGAAAATATCAAACATCTAAAAATGAAAAGAGGTAATCATCAAGGGCACAACCTTTTCTCAAAATCAGACGGTTCAGCATTTCAAAAGGGAAATCATCAAAGGCGCAAATCAACAAGATACAATCAGAGATAATATCAGCAGTCAAAACCCTAACTAGCAGGAAGCACGAAAAAATCATGCATAGCAAATGAATTCTCAGAGCACATATTTGACCAGATACACGACAAAAGCAGAAAAGATTCAAGCTTTCACAAAATAAAGATCAAAACTTTTCAAACATGAAAGAAAGCAGAAGAAAGAAAACCAAACCTGCAAAAGGAAGGAGACGATGAACGCTGAAGAAGTTAAAAACGGGAAACGAGACCAGGAATCACCTTTCAAACAAGTGAAGCACCAACAACCACCAATGGCGCCACAGAGAGGAGCGTGAAAACGTGAAAACAAAAGTCCCAGATGAGCCAGAAAAAATGGAAGGGAAAGGATGGAGTTACAGTAAGCGAAGAGAAGAAGAAACGGAAGCAAAATCTTTTGAAATCCAATTCAAAATGAAAAAGAGGAGAAAACGGCAAAAAAGAAGAGTTAATAGGTTATTAAAAACCTTTGCACATTTCCAAGGCAAAGAAATACGCGTTCCCAAAGGATAAAGGAAAAGAAAAGTGTTCCGTATTCAGAGGAAAACTCTACGAAGAAGGAATCGACAATGCTCGAGCTCGGCTTCTAAAAAGATTAAAATCCTAAGCCAGGATTCGACCTCAAAAGGAAGACCACACTCAAGCAGGGGCACTGTTCATACTCTGGGTCGAACTGTCCGACCCGGGCTGAATCGACCGACCTCTTCGAGTCAGAACCATCCGACCTCTTCTTAAAGAGATCGGCCAAGTCACCAGGAAAGCCCAAATAAGGGCCCAAATAGAGGAACATGACCTAAATCCAAAGGTAGCCCAAGCCTACAGAGATAAGGGCAGTTCCCTTGAAGATAAGATAAACTCTACTCAAAGATAAGATAAGATAACTATCTTATCTCCAGAAAGATCACTCCACACTACTATAAATATACTGGAGCACCCAGGTATAACTCATACTCTGATTCTACTAAAAACCTGCTTAAAGCCCATGCTAACTTAAGCATCGGAGTCTTTTGCAGGTACCACCACCCTCCGGTGATGAAGGATCAGCAGCATCTCCAGCTCCACCAGATCCAACAAGTCAGACACGACAGCTCCGGCCACCACAGCAGATCTCATCCGAGATCGACCTTCAGTTTCAGGTAACCCTCAGAACAGTAGGTAAGGCTCCTAATTTAGGTCTCTCATGTACTATCCATATCTCACTTTGCTGCATGCATGGCTTGGCCCTTCACCCATGTTCTACACCAATGCTCAATCTCCCATTCTATTGTATTTAGATTCGTATTCTTACCAATTAAAGATCTTTTCATTTCTCACCTTTCAAATACACCAGATAGTTGTTAAGAACACCATAGTCCAAACCTTCTTTTCTCCTCTAGCACTAGAAGCCTCCAACCATGAGTTGAAACAGGATCTGACACCTCCTTGCCATAACCACACAATTCCCCGTCTTTTAATGCACCTCGACCATAACTCCCAGGCCAAGTTACATGAGAAGAATAAGTGATAAATACTTTCTGTCTCACCTCTACATATTGGGCATTGAGCTATTTCTAAAGGAAGAATACTACATCGAGACAACCTTTCTCTTGTGTTGAGCTTTTTTCGCAACACAAACCAATTTAAAAGTTCAACCCATGATAGAAAATGGTTTTTTCACAAGTTTCTTAGAGAAAGCAACTCTCCCTCATCTTCGACCTGTCTGTCTTGTGCATAATATACATGCATGAGGGATTTAACAGAGAAGACACCTGATTTATCATGTATCCTCCCTACCACTCGAAAACTCCACCTTCGCTAAGACTTGAAGAAATTTTTTAAGCATTTCTTCTTCTCAGATTTACAGTGGTCTTTGCCACTATAGATTTCAATTACACCCCAGCCCGTCCTATACCTTAAATTCTCCAAAAACACAATCCTAATATGCTGCCACCATGAACATTCTAGGAAAAGAATCCTTCAGCAGCCCTCTTTTAGCCATCTGTGCACCCAAAACTTTGTTCTCAATCTATCACCAACAACAATCTGGACACCATCCTTATAAATATTAGCCAAACTCACATCCTTGTTTCTAATGTTCATAATATCAAGGAGGAGGAACAGCCACCGCATTGTCCATTGGGTACAGCCACCATCGTAGGAGGAGCAGAACGCAGAAGTCAGCCACCATCGTAGGAGGAGCAGAAAGTAGAAGTAGAATGCAGAGGAGGAGGAGGAGGAGGAGCACCGCGTAGGTTTCACGTATTCAGTAGGTTTCACCATTTCAGCGTCTCAGGGAGGAGGAGATCAGATTCTAGGGCTTTTAGGGCCAATCCTGTCTTAATTTTTTAAGGGGGGGACTTAATTAGGGATAGGGCTTAAAAAAATATGATTTTGTAAATTTTGGGGATATGGACTAGAATTATTTTGGAAGGTTTAGGGCCAGCTCTAGGGTCTTGGGCTCAATTGACACCTCTACAGCCACCATGCCAAAGTCTTCTTGTGGAGTGCTCTTCATAGAAGAATTTTTATACAAACACAAGGCAAGCAAAAATTTTTGGGGATAATGGAAATGTAATTACTGCTAGAGAGAACCAAAAAATTAATTACACTTGATAAGTGATTGTCAAAAAGCCTCGATAATCTAGGTTCATTCACTAAATTTCTACAACAATTCTATGAATCAAATTGGTATGAGTAGATGGAATTAAACCTGAAATAGTAGCTTGGGAGGAGCAACAAATTTGACTAAAAAGATCTCTTCATTGTAACGTGTTAGAAGCTCTGGTATTGAAGAAACAAAGAAGCCCATGAAGAGAGATACAAGAGACCATATCAGCCTCATGGAAATCATCAATTAAGTGACACAGATTAAATAAATAATGGATAATTTTCACCTGATTGAGAAGAGAATAGTGATTAGGGAGATCGACATATGCTGGACATCGCCCCTGCCAGGATGGGTAAAGCTAAACATGGATGGCTCGTCGCAGAAAAGTGTAGACAGTGCTGGATGTTGTTGACGTATTAGAAATGAAGAGGGAAGATGGGTGGTTGAGTTCACCTCTATAATATCGGCAATTGCTCGATGTTCAAAGCTGAGCCCTAGGGCATTTTTGAAGGATTAAACATGGCTTGGGCAATGGGTATAAAAAGAGTAGTGGTTGAATGTGACTTTGCAGCTGTTGTAAAATTTTTAAATGGGAAAAGAAACCAAGCATCCTAATTCTTTTGTCAGAAGGATTTTTAAGCTAAGAAAGAATGATTGGAGAATTTATTTTGTACAAATTTATAGAAAAGGTAATAAATGTGCTGATTACCTGGCTAGAAAAAGCTTAGATTTAGAGGAAGATTTTTTTGTTCTATGACACTCCACCCCCAGAGTTAGTTAGCATCTCAATGAGGATGAGAGAGGAGTCACCTTATCCCGTATGATTTGTAACTAATTTTTTTCTTTTGTTGTCATTTTTTTTGGACATTTTTTTATACTAAAAAAATAATTGTTAATAGTGGTGAGACTCTAAAAGTAGTGAGAATTTTATTAGCCTTATAAATTACATTTCTAAATTAGAGTATCATTGGAGATAGTAGATGAAAAATTCTCAAGTAGAGTTTATGAGTGTGTGGTGTGAGTTATATGACAAAAAAAAATTGCTAACCTAATGCATAAATAAAAGATTTGCAAACATTTGACCGAAAAGAAAAAATTGCTAACAAAATCTTGAAAAACAAGACTCATTTTAAAGCAGATTGTCACGGTAAATTTTAGAAGGTTAGATTTAAGGGTGTTTGTATAATTTTTTGGAGTGTTTGAGAATGCTCTAGATGGTTCCAGAATATTCTAGAATGTCCTAGAAGATCCTGGAATACCCTAGAAGATTCTAGAAGACTCTGAAAGGTCATAGAGTATTCTAGAAAAGTGTGAATGTATGTAGGAATATGAATAGTAGTATGGAATAATCTAGAAGTATTTAGAAAAATATAGCAGTATAGATATTTGTAGTGAAGGTTTTGGATGATCACTTTGGACTGTTCATTAGATTTAATTCTAACCATCCATTGAGGAGGTGGATAGCTATAAATAGGGAGTAAGAGTTAGAGTTTAAGTGCGTGAGTCATTTGTAACAAATACTTGAGTGATAAAGTGTTCTTTCCACCAAAGCTTCCTTTTTGTTGTGTTCTTAGCTTTCTTGCTAACTATTTGAGAGTTAGGCTGACTTGGTCTTAGCTCAAGAGGTTGAGTAAGTCCGAGTACCGTCACGATAGCGTTGGAATGTCCAAGGCCGTGACAATTTGGTATCAGAGCAAGGTTCGAGAGGGAGCATAAGTGGTTTGTGGGTATGACTTCTAGTGTAACTATGAAGCATGTTGAGTCTCAAAGGGGAAGGGATGCTATTCCTTCTCAATGGGGAGGCAAGAAGGCCTGTTTTTCAAGTGAGCCTAGAGGTAAGGACTCTAACTTCTTAGAAGAAAGAGTTTCTATGTTAGAGAATGTTCTATTCTCTATGGATGAGCACTTCCAAAGGATAGAACATGATAAGGAAACCCTCGAGACTCACGTGTTAGGAGAACTAGATGCTTTCAATGAAAGCATGCTCCAAATCAAAGAGAAGCTTGAGAATTTGTTGAAGCTATTTGAGGAAGTTCGAGGAGGCAAAATCTCGACCAACTATTATAAGGGAGACGACAAAGATTAATCTCCCAAAGCCAAAGGAGTTCAAGGGCGTGAGGGACGCTCAAGATGTGGAGAACTTCCTATGGCAAATGGAGAGGTATTTTGAAGGCTAAGGGGTGGTCGAAGAACCAATAAAGGTACGCACTGTAGCTCTCTACCTTTCTGATAATGCTACTTTGTGGTGGAGGAGAAAGTGAGCAAATACAGAAAAAAGGTGCTTGCAACATAGCCACATGGAAAGATTTCAAAAGGGAGTTAAAAAGATAATTCTTCTCTGAGAATGTGGTTTATGAAGTAAGGAAGAAGTTGAGGGAGTTGAAGCACAATAGTACGATTAGTGACTACATAAAGGAGTTCACTACTCTCACGCTTCAAATTTCCAACTTAGCATCAGAGGATGCATTGTTCTTCTTCATTGATGGACTCGAACCTTGGGCAAAGCAAGAATTACAAAGAAAGAATGTTAAGGATGTTGATGAGGCCATCGTGGTGGCCGAATCACTCACTGAGTATCATAAGGGAGACTCTAAATCCAAGTCTTCCTCCAAATCTAGTTCTACTAAAGGTGCGGGAGACATGGGAAAGAGTTTCTCAACCAAGAAGGATGGGAAATACTCTTCAAAGAAAGAGTACGAGGAAAAGAAAAAGGCTTTCGTGCCCAAAGGAGGATGCTTCGTGTGAAAGAGACCACAACAAATGAAGGACTATCCCAAGTTAGGGACTCTGGCATCTATCGCCGAGGAACGAGAGGCTCAATCTCAAGTAACTGATTGTTTTGGATCTATCCAACTCATAAATATTGTAAAAGGCAAAGAGGCAAGCACTGCAGAAAAGAAATGCTTGATGTATGTAAAAACTTTTATCAATGAAAAACCCGTCACGGCTATGATCGACACTGGTACTACACACAACTTCATCATGCCTAATGAAGCAAAGAGGCCTGGGTTGAAGATCACCGAAAAGAATGGTTGGTTCAAACCCATGAAGACCAAGGGTGAACCCCTTAAGGGAATAGCAAAAGGGGTTGAGATGACTTTTGGTTCTTGGAAGGGTCTTGTGGATTTCTCAGTAGCACCCATGGACAATTTCAAAATAGTCATCGGGCTTGATTTGCAAAGAAAGGCAAATATAATACCTATGCCATACTACGACATAGTATGTGTCATGTAGAAAGGGTCTCCATGCGTGGTCCCTACAGTCTCTAAAGCTGAAGGACTACCGATGCTTTCTGCCATGCAAGTCAAGAAACGGTTTAAGAAATGAGAGATTACATATTTGGATCTATTAATGAAGTCATTGAAGAAAATAAGGATGTAATGTATCCCGAGTTACCAAAACAACTACCACCTAAGAGAAAGGTGGACCACAAGAATGAATTGGAGTTAGGAGCGAAACTGCTTGTCTCAGCACCATACAGGATGGCAGCCATTTCCATGGTCGAAGGAGAAATTTTGCATACCATCAAAGAAGGGTTGCATCATGATCCCTTAGCCAAGAAATTGGTGGAATTGGCTAGAAAAGATAAGACTAAACAATTTTGGCTAGAAGACGACCTTCTCTACACTGAAAGGAGAAGATTATACGTATCCAAATGGAAAAATCTAAGGAGAAAATTAGTGAGAGAATGCCACGACACCAAGTGGGATGGTCACCAAGGTCAGCGAAGGACCTTTACACTCATTGAATCTTCTTATTATTGGTCTCAAATGAGAGATAAAGTGAAGAGCTATGTGAAGACTTGTCTTGTATGCCAACAAGATAAGATTGAAAACAAGACACCAAGTGAATTGTTGGAACCTTTGCCTCCATCAGAGAGACCATGGAAAAGTGTCTCTTTAGATTTCATCTCTATCTTACTGAAGTTCGAGGGGTTTTGATCTATTCTCGTGGTAGTGAATCGATTTTTGAAGTATGCTACTTTTATACCTGCCTCTACTGACTGCACTGCAGAGGAAGCAACACGACTGATCTTCAAGAATGTGGTGAAGTAATGGGGATTGCCTAAGAGCATCATTAGTGATCGAGATCCACACTTCACAGGATGACTATGGACAAATCTATTCAAACTCATTGTGTCAAAGCTTCATTTTTCAACAAGCTTCCATTCTCAAACCAATAGGTAGACTGAGAGAGTGAATGCCTTACTCGAGTGTTACTTGAGGTATTTTGTAAGCGCTAATCAGAAGGATTGGACAAAACTCCTCGACATTGCTCAGTTCTCATACAATTTTCAAAGGGACGAGTCTACAGGGAAGAGTCCATTTGAGATTGTGACCAGACAACAGCCGCTTACACCACACTCTCTTTTTTCCTCTTACTCAGAGAAGAGTCTAGGAGCTTATCATATGATTAATTCATGAGAAGAACAAGTAGATGTCACTCGTTCTTACCTCGATAAAGCTACAAAGAGGATGAAGAAATGGGCAGATAAGAAGAGGAGACATGTAAGCTATTAAGTGAGAGACAAGGTTATGATTAAACTTCTTCCACAACAGTTCAAAGCCTTTCACAAAGTTCATAAGGGCTTAATCCGCAAATACGAAGGGCCATTTGAGATCATTGGATGTGTTAGGGAGGTTGCTTGCAAAGTAGAATGTCCCTCCCTCTATGAAGATCCACCTGGTCTTCCATGTGAGTATGCTTAAACTATATCATGAAGACCAAGATGAACCGAATAGAGGTGAGTCGAGTCGTATTCCGCCTGTGGTGATTAGATCCTTTGATAAAGAAATCGAAGAGATCTTAACTAATCGCGTCATGCGACGAAGAGGAGTACCACAAGTATCCAATACTTGATCAAGTGGAAAGGACTCCCGATAACCGAAGCTAGCTGGGAAGCTCGTGAATATCTGTAGCAATTCTAAGAACACCTAGAGCGCTATCATGAACAGAACGCGACGAAGACGTCTGCACATTAGGTGGGGGAGAATGTCACGGTAAATTTTAGAAGGTTAGATTTAACAGTGTTTGTATAATTTTCTAGAGTGTTTGAGAATGCTTTAGATGGTTTCGAAACGTTCTAGAATGTCCTAGAAGGTCCCGAAATACCCTAGAAGGTTCTAGAAGACTCTAAAATGTCATAGAGTATTCTAGAAGAGTGTGAATGTATATAGGAGTATGAAGAGTAGTATGGAACACTCTAGAAGTATTTAGAGAAATATGGTAAGATAGATATTTGTAGTGAAGGTTCTAGATGATCAATCTGAAAACTAAGAAAAAGAAACATATAAAATTATTAAAAAAACCATCCAAAATCCAAAACAAAGAAATATCCAAAATATAAGAAAAAATATCTGAAACTTAGGAAAAAGAAACATCCAAAATCAGTAAAAAGAATAATCCAAAACCAAATAGAAGAAAATAACATCCGAAACGTAATAAGATCTAGCAAAAAATGAGATATCCAAAAACTTTTTAAAAGTTCTTTAGAGAGAACTTCAATTCAAATTATCATGAGAAACATCCAAAACATAATGAAAAAATCTAAAGCTATTTTAAAAATTCTAAAATTATTTAAAAAAATTTAAAACCTAACAAAATGATACATCCAAAATTATTAGAAAAGAAACATCCAAAACTATAAAAAAATCCAAAACCTAAGACAAAAAACATCCAAAAATAAGAAGAAAGATGTCATGGTAGCGACAGACGCATGGAGAAGAAGAAAGTCATTGTCGGCGACCTACAACTCGAGGCGAGGAGGCAGCACGCAATGAATGCGAAGTGAAGGAGGGCGGATGACATAGCTGCTTTTGATTCGGAGCGCGACGTCGTGGTATGGATGAAAGGAATCCACGGACGATGAACGATGGGATGTGAGGATGATGAAGTGGAGACGCGATGGTAGTTATCTACTCTGCGCAAACGGCGGCAGCAAAAGATACAAGGACAATCGACAATAGTGCGCGAGGATGGTGTGGGATGTTGGGGAGAAAGATGCACCGCGTTGATTTTCGAAAAAGAGAGATTAGAATTTGTGATGTTCTTTTTAGTGTGAGTGAAAATGGAATCAAAGAAATTGTTGAATAGTAATTATATATATATATATTTTTTTAGAAAATTTGAATTAAAAGAAAATTGACTCATACTGGCTTATGACATAGTTGGTTCTATACTTTTTGTTTATTTTTTTTTTTAATTTTCTGTCCATCCAAATGAGGAAACATTATTCTTTTCCGTGTTTTTTGGCTTAACATTTAGGCTACAGTGAAAATAATATGTATACTTCTAGAATTTGTTTGCCTAATTAATCTAATCTTACGGTAAGTAAATCTCATCATGTAATAGCCAGTAAGCCAGCCAGGTACACAAGATAAGCATGTTCCAAGTTTGGAGTCATGTTTATATTAACAATTAATTAATGTTAATGAACTGGTGAAAGTGAAACGACACACGAAGTTTAAATTTTAAATCTGTTACAAAAAATGAATTTTTGCGTCAATTCACCAGCCATTATTATTAGTTATGTGGTTGGTGAATTTCTTTGTCTTCCGAGTCACAAATGAGCCACGTAATGCATCACATCTTTGATATTTTTGACTTTTCGTTAGATTCGACCTACTAACAAATGTGCATACTGCTTATGCCATTTGTCATCAACACACTTCCAAAATACGTCATCGGGATTAGACAAATCTTGGCTACTTGGCTAGTGAATCATATAATTGGGAGAAATATCCTTGCACTTTTTTTAAAAAAAGTGAAATTCTTTTGTGATGACAAAATAAAAATGCTAATTATTATGCCTTTATAATTGGGAACTAAGTATAGAAGTTAACGTTACTCAAACAAAGATGCAAAACGCCATTTTATTGTCGTTCAAAGAACGAAAGATGTTAAGTGACTCGTCTTGCATTGCATTGTACTCGTTACTCATTGTTATATGCACTTTATTTGTGTATAAAATTTTTGTATATCTTTCACTTTTAATATTAAAAATTAAAAGTGATTACTTTCACTTTCAATATTAAAAGTGATTAGAAAAAAGTAAAAGAGATATAAAAAATATATATTTCATACCATTAAAAATAAGTGTCCACAAAGAATAGTGCCAATATCATTTTTCGATATAAAAACTCTTCAAAGAATAGCTACTTTTTTCGGATGTCATACAACTGTACAAGAATTTTGGGTTCATTTATTCTAGGGGGTGTACATGGGACGGGCTACACTGGGTTTGGCTTAACCCAGACCCGACCCGAAATATAGACCGGGCTTAATTTTTAGACGCTAATCCAATCCTAAACCTAATGAAACCTAGTATATAAAAATCACTTAATCTCCAACCATTATTTCACAATTCACATAGTAAAATTCACTTAAAAAAATATAACAAGAACCAACCATTCTCTAAAATTAAAGCATAACCATAATCAATACTAATATTGTTTAATAACACCAAATATTTAAATCAATACAAATAACACAATATTATGCATTAGTCTAAAGTCTTATGCATTTTAAACATAAAACATTAACTTATAACCTTATAATGACTAATAACACAAAATATTAAGGTTTACAATATTTAAATTACACATAAGAATAGCCATCATCCATCACTAATAACACAAAATATTAATTGTATATGATGACCGGGCCATCAGGCCGAGTTCAGGTGACCTGAGCTATGGCGCGGACTCGATCCGAAATAATGACCGGGTCTATTTTTGAGACCCTTACCCGACCCTAGACCCGATGAAATCACACTAAATTAGCCTCTAAAGTGTTCGGAACCGGACCGGACCATGTAAACCCGTAATTTATTCATACCGAATAAGGAAGCATCTAAATTTGGCAAGTTGGCCAAGATGTTGTCCCTGATTCTTGTCTTTCAACAAATACAATGTAGGCATAAAGGTTTGTTCACATGACATAGATTCCATTATTTTATGGATGAAAAAGATCGGTGCTAGTAAACTTTCTAGAGCTTCAAGAAATAACAAGGGAATGCCAAATGCTCATGGTTTATATACATTGCCACATTCCTTCCTTTTTAAAATTCCATTATTCTCAAATTTTAACAATCAAATCAAATTATCCCTTCCTATCCTATCAACTGGTTATGAAGATAGAATTGCGTCAATGCAGCTACAGCTCTAAAGAAAAAAACCAATGGGGTAATATACAGTTATTATTTATTTATTTAAGTGTATAATATGATGTAAAGTGTATAATACGATGATTATAATGACTGATAGCATACAATTTTAATAATGTTTTCTATTATTTAACATTTATTAATTTAAAAAATTAAAGTAAAAAAATATTACCAAAATATAAATAAATACATTAATTTAACAACTTAAGTGTTGCTGAAATTATATAGTCATAAAACCAGTATAATTAGACACCAATGGGCCATAGATTCCTCCAATCTATTGCAAAGGACACCAACTGATAAATGCTATTTACTCTTTTGTACTTGATAATTCTAACAGGATTATTTACAACATACACAACCCAAGTAACATGTTACTGTACATAACCATTTACACTATATATACAAAGTTGTTTAAGCTTTCTCCTGTACAGTAATTTCCATGCCCCTTAGTTTAGGGGGGCAAAGGTAGATGTGTTTTTGCATCTATACAACACTACCATATTAAACTGTGAAACATGGTATATGTGCTGGGAGTATACAATAGACTACTCAAGAATAAGATCTGATCAGCTTAAAATTCTGAAGAGATCGAGCCTTGAAAAAATTTCCAAACAGAAATCCGATTGTTGTTGTTCGAGGGGACTTTGGTGAGAGATACGAGTCGTGTTTGACCTGCAGGACTGTGTCGCCGATCTCTCTGCGAATGGAATCGATAATCTTGGGATCAACCGGGTTTCCAGTCACATCTGTGACATAGAAAGTGTCATTTGCCTTTCCATCCTGTGTAGATATTTCTGCTCTTCTAATACATAAACTGTTCTCTCGGAATATTCTTGTGATATCCGATAGAAGTCCGACACGATCTTCTGTGCACAACTCCAGCTCCATACCCTGTATATGAACATTTTAGCACACAACTGAATAATAGTAGTAGTGACAATTACAGCTTTCAAATGTGTCCTTGCTATACCTCGGACGCCCGCCTTTCGATGGCTGCTTCAAGACACTGTACAAGTCTGTCTCGCTCAGCCTCTGAGCTTATGGGGAAACCATCAACATGCCGAATATAAAACTCCTGGATAAAGTGAGGAAAATGTTCCATCAGAGAAAATTTATGCTTGAAGAAAGGTGAATTAAAGATGTGCGAGTCAAGCCGATGGAATGGCCAAATGAAACTCATGTTCATAATGATTCATGATTGACACATTGTTAGACTTTTGAATCATACAGAATCCAAACACAACAACAACAGCTAACCCTTATCCCACTAGGTGGGGTTAGCACATGGATTAAATGACTCTAGTGTCCTATCATAGATCATCTCCATGTTTTAACTCTAGTAAATTCAAATAATGTATTCAAACTATTTATTGCCAAGAAATGAAGGTTAGTTTCAACACCAAAACTAATTCAGCATTCCAATCTATAAAAGTGAACTATCATTTCTAAAAGGCAAAGTGGCAAACAGAAAGTTGGCTAACCTGATACGCTTCTGTCCTTGCCGTTTGGACTACACCATGATAAACTACATACTGCATATCTGTCAACGTGCAAATAATATCAAACAACAATTTTGGTCGATCTTTTGCTCTCATGGTAACCACAGTGTAATCTTTCTCAATGCAATCAACCACGGTCACATTAGGTAATCGACTTCTATCCCTATCCCTATCTCTATATCTTCCCTGTCCTGCTCTTTCAACCCTGTCATAGTCCCGGTCAGCAAACATAATCTGATGTAATCTTCTGCCCCTATTTGTAACTCCAGGAGGTGAAAGTGTTGTTTTTGCTGTCTTTGGATCATCGCTCCCCCTAAGAACATTACAAAGCAAATCCCTTATTCTAGAGAGGCAGACTGGATCTTTGATGGCATGTCCACTTGAATCATCTGTCACGTTAACTACAGCAGCAGCCCTTGTATTATGTGTCCATATCTCAGCATTCACCACATTACAGTGAAGGTCCGCAAGAACAGCACAGACTTCAGACAGTAAACCAGGCCTGTCTGTACCAGTAAGTTCAATTGAGGTGTATTCTTCAGTAGGTACAACCCCAACAGACTCTCTGAATGAGGGTGCAAAACTTGGATTATTTTCAAGTCTCTACAAAATCAGGGTTAAAAAACAACAAATCAAATACTTCAATCTTGTTGAATAGTATATCCTAATAGGATCATATATTATTCATAAAAATTTATCATGCCTATATTCAGAGATCAGTTAAGAAACTTTGAAAATTTGGGTGAGAATATCTTGGGGAGCTAAATCAGGCATCCCAAATAATATAATAATGTTTATAAATTAAAATGTCAAAATTTCACAAATGTTCAGAACTCTAGATGGCATTAACGTGTTAACAAAAATCTAATATCTATCCAAAGTGATGGGATCCAGAAAGTTATTATTACAATGTTTGGAGGGATAAGGGAATCAATCTGAATCACAATGAATATAGAAAATAGCAACAAATATGGTAAATTAGTTTCATAGCCAGCTCATGCATTCAGCAGCAAAGTATGATGATTCAAAACAATCAGGAACCCAGAAAAATGACCCTTCCATAGACACAAAGAATAAGAAACTAGAATGAAATTGTCTTCAAGAAAAATAAAATAAAATAAAAAACAATCACACTAGGTGTACACAAAAAATTAGACAACAAATCAGCCACTGTATAAAATTCAGGTTAAAAAACAGATACACATTGAAAACAACACATGTATTTATAAAATATATGTTGGCTATTTTTTGGTGTGCACCTAGCGTTTTTGAATAACAAACCACATGAACTCCTACCCTCTGAATGTAATCAATAACTTCCTTATCTCTGATCTTGTTTCCATTATGATCAATAACATTAAACACTGAAAAAGGATCAAATTAAAACAAGAATCAGAAGTAAAGTTAATAATAACTAACAACAATAATAATAATAAATAATGATAATAAATTAATAATACTTTCAGCATCCTATCCTTAACCACCCCCCCCCCCCCCCCCTTTTCTCTCTTTTCCCCCCAAGCTTGCAACAATGAAAATAGGAAGTTACCAACTTACCATCCATGAACCACACCCCATCAGAGGAGATATAGGCCTTTGTTATTACAAGGTTCATATCTGAAAGAACTTGGACTACATCCAGAAGAATCCCATGTTTGTTGACACTGTCAACCTACAAAAAAAATTCAATAGTAAGAAAGTAGATGGCTGAAAAATTAAACAATTTTTTAGTAAAATGCGATAAATTATTATTCTAAAACATCCAAACATTAAAAATTTGAAATAACAATAATAATAAATAACCGACATAACAGAATCTTTCCTGTTATCAATTCAATTTTGGCGAAACCCTAAAGAGATGGTATAGCACAAGTTTACCTGAATAACAGTGGCATCTTCACAAGCATTGTTGTCAATCACAACCCTGCAGAAGCAATTAGATTCATGATTTGATACATGTTGATAACGATCCTCAGAACAAATTACATAAAAATATTCAGAGACAGTAGCAATAAATCAAAATCGACTATGCTAAAATTATGATTAAGGAAAATTTGAAAGGTTCATGAAAAAACAAAACAAAACAAAATTATGATTAATGAAGGGGAAGATCTGGCCGAACAGTGGGAAAATTGAACACAGCGAAGACGAAGAAAGAACTTTGATTTTCTAATACAAGTTTCAAAAAACGAAAATAGATAATTTGGAAATAAAAGGAAAATTGAGGTGATTCCAAAATTGGTAGTAGTGTGTGTATTTTGATGAAAGAAGCAAAAGCCCAGGTATTTGAGTAATAGATGAAGGAAAGTACTAAACTGTCCCCATAATAATAAGAAACTGAGGAAGTTACCTTGGTGGGTTCATCCTCCTTATAAGCTTAGCATATTCATCATCCATATTGTGTGTGTATATGTTGGAAGCAGAAGCAGCAGCTGTGTAAGCAAAGACCTTGTTATTAGTAATTAATTAAGGAGGAAGGTGCTTTTACATGAACTCCTCCAAGAAGAAAGGAGAACGAGAGAGTGAGAGAGAAAGAGTGGAACTGCAAAGTGAGAGATTTCCTTTTTTAAACAGAGGAATGGGGAGCAGGGGAGGGTACAGTGTTTTGTTGTGTGAGTCACTGAGTGCGTGAGCGTGTGAAGTGTGCAAGGAAGAATTAGGAGTTTAGGAGGACTAAGGAGATGGAAAAAGAAAAAGAAAAAGAAAAAGAAAAAAATTAGAATTGCGGGTTTTTTGGATTCTAGGAAGACGTAACTGTTCGGGATTGGCGGTGAGAGCGGTTACGTGGTTCGATAGATTGGCGGCAAATCCGTACAAATGGAAGGCGACCGGGGGTATTATCTAGAATCCAATTTGGAATGCTGACGGGGGATGACGTTATACTGTTGTACTGCCAGGTCAGGGCTTTTTCTTTATTTAAATAAAAAAAAATCATTATTAAAATAAAAATACATAAACTTATTCATTTATGCATTTAATATTATTTTCCCAATTAGTGACTGAAAAAAAAAAAAGATTTGTGCAGTTTTGATAGTTGGGTCAACAAAAACAGATTATTTTTAATTTTAGATTATTAAGACTAATTTTTTTAAAAAACTTAAATTATGTGTTATATATCCTAAGGTGGTTCATTTTTTTAGTTATTGTAAAAGATTTGGTGCCTCAATATTGGAAGTAAGGGTGTTTTGTAAAATTGTGACGGCAATACAATTCGTAGAGGGCGAATTGTCATGGGTAGATTCTGTCTGACACAGTCATGAAAACAATATGTAAAGGGCGAATTGTATTTTTATAATATTTATACAACAAAAAGCAGAACACATATTGTGTTATTTAATATTAAAGGGACAATACACAGTCTACATAT
Organism: Arachis ipaensis; assembly: GCF_059453495.1. Lineage (NCBI taxonomy): Eukaryota > Viridiplantae > Streptophyta > Magnoliopsida > Fabales > Fabaceae > Arachis > Arachis ipaensis. The sequence goes on from NC_142441.1 coordinate 134,140,743, forward strand.
TGTCAATGTACAAGCTGCGTATTGTCAATCCACAGACTGCGAATTGCAAAGACACAAACTGCGTATTATGAATTCGCAAATTGTATTATTTTTTCGTAAATAAAAAATTATAATTGAAATACTATAAAAGGAGGAACGGTATTACGTTGATTAAGTGTGGGAGTGTTTTATTTTTTTGAGAATGTAAGAGTAAAAAATGGAAAGAGGTATTAGTTTGAAAATGTATTATAATTGTCAAATCTTTCCCCAAACATCTGAGGGTGTGAGTTTTGTTTGTGAGAATCCACGTGATATTGTTATTCCTTTTGCAATAACATATGAGGAATTTAAGAGTATACTTTGTCAATGTGGTGATAATCAAGTATTAAAGAGAGTCGTAAATATTTTTTATAGACAACCTGTTTTAGTGTTCGATAGTTTCGTTCAGTTTCAAATAATGCATGTGGTTGACGAAGGAAGTATGCAAGGGATGTTTTCGATCTACCAACAAACACGGGTACAAGTGTCTGTTCTCGAATTGTATGTTGAGTTTGAAGAATTAGTTGAGGTTGATTTACCGGAGGCTAACATCGACTGGGCAGTTTATAACAGTGAAAGCGAAGAGGAATTTGAGGGCACTTACCATATTGTTTGTCCAACTGAAGAAGTGGGTGAATATGATATAATAGTTGAGTCTAACGTAGCAGATGTGGCAAATGCACTGGCGAGCCAATATCCATCTAGAGAGCATTCTTTCATGCACGCCTTGGATGTATAGACGCTATGAATGCACCAGAATTTCTTGAATATATCAATTCAAGTAAGCAATTCTCATTATTATTATTATTATTATTATTATTATTATTATTATTATTATTATTATTGAATTGTAAAATAATAGTTAGAATTATTTCTTGTTATTGCTGTAGATCCTGTTGTTGTTTCGGACGATGAATTTGTTGTTGGTATGAAATTTAGTTTTAGAGAGACTGTTATTGCAGCAATTAAAGATTATACCATTCGTAGGAGAGTGGATTACCGGGTGTGTGAATCTGAGCCAACCACTTTTTATGTTAAGTGTGTACAATACAGAACAAGTTGCGATTGGCTTATTAGGGCTAGTCTTATTAAGAGAAAGTTTTGTTGGGTTATAAGGCGATACAATGGTAGTCACACATGCATTGGAACTAGAATTTCTCAAGATCATGCCAAGTTAAATTAAGACATGATTGCAGAGGTGATAAAGCCATTGGTTGAAACTGATCCATCTTTGAAAGTGAAATATGTGATTGCTGAAGTGCAGTCAAAATTCAATTATACGACAAGTTACCGCAAAGCATGGCTCGTGAAGCAAAAGGCAATGCGAACCTTTTTGGTGGTTGGGAAGCTTCTTACGAATCTTTGCCGTCGTGGTTTGAAGCAATGGTATAAAAAGATCCATCAGCAATAGTCGAGATTGAAACTGCACCAGCATACCAAGGGGATGAGGTAGTCCAGGATGTAAGAATACTGACGCGGGTATTTTGGAACTTTTATCCTTGCATCAGAGCATTTAGGAGCTGCAAGCCAATCGTACAGGTAGATGGGACACATCTGTACGGAAAATATAAAGGAGCTCTATTAGTTGCAGTTTCTCAGGATGGCAATGGCAATATTGTGCCTCTTACATTTGCCGTTGTTGAGGGTGAGATTTCTGATGCATAGCACTTCTTTCTTACTCATTTGCGTATACATGTGGTGACTCGAGATGGTGTTGGGCTTATCTCTGATCGTCACGACTCTATTACCTCAGCAATAGCTCGTAGTAATGGATCATGAGAACCTCTAAGAACTATCCAAATGTTTTGTGTTAGGCACATAGCATCTAACTTTTTGAAGAATTTCAAGGCACCGTATAATAAAACAAAACAAACATATAAACATAACCACAAAACAATGCACAATAATAATAAAACTAATAAATGTAATAAAAAAAACTTACCCCATATGCAGGTTAACTGCCTAATATGTGAGATGGTCCACTTTTTGTAGCTATGAAATTGCGAGCTCCAAGCAATCCAGCTGAAATAAAATGAAACTATATTATACTAATCCGATATATTTAAATCATATATTTGAACAATGCATACTAAATAATTCATAGTAATATGTTATATTAAGATTAGTAACTTTACCTGTACGCAAGCGGAAAGCTTGGTTGCGATCGCACAGGTGCTAGGAACGGTAACCGTTCCCAAGCCCATACACAAAGCAGCGCCAATGGACCATCCACATCTTTACAATTATAACGTGATGTCCAACATAATATCCTATACAAATGTGCCAGGCAAGCGAAACCCCAACTAAAGTCCCTAATCTCAGCAAAATTACGGAGCAGAGGCAAGAACTTCCAGTGAATTGTCATTCCAGACTTGTCACAAAATAAATTTGTGCCGAACAACAATAATATATGAATCTTTACGTACATTTGTCTGCCCAAGGCGGTATCTAACTACATGCGCCGCTTTAGGGTGCGGAGCCATGCAAGTTTGACACTACTTCCTTTGTGATCAACTGCAGTAGGTACTGTCGCAAATTGTATTATGAATTCATTTTCGAGGCTACTACTACTGCTATCTGTAAATCCTGACACCGGTAAACCATCCGTAGGGAGTCCAAAAATCATTGCAACATCTTCCAAAGTAATCGTGCATTCACCGTGTAGAAGGTGGAATGTGTGAGTTTTCGGGCGCCACCGCTCAATCAAGGCATTGATAAAGTGCATTGTGCAAAGTAAGTTTTCCTAGTATCTGAGATATGTGATAAAATCTACTATCTTGTAACTCGATTTCAACTCGGGGATCATACACATCTTGGTGGAGATATCTTGATCCCAAATCTCTTGAATTTTGAAACAAAATGAGAAATATAATGAGTATCAAAAACAACAACAACAACAACAATAAGAACAATAATAATAATAAATGAACAAAGATAAACAATAATTACATATGGTGGACGATCCAGATATTCAACAATATGATTTTCAGGACGCGTAATGTCATTAACCATATTCTGCGTTTATTTTTTCCTGAAAAAAATATATTATATAAACTTTATTAAATCTGAATTTAAATATTCATATTTAAATTAAATTTGAATTTAAAAAATTAACTCTTATTTAAATTTATTATATTTAGATATTTATAATAAATATTAAATATGTTTAATATGTTTAAAATATATTTAAATTAAAAAATATTTGAAATCAAACTTAAATATATATTTTCACTATAAATATATTCAAATTCAAAGTTAGATATAAAGTTAAATTCGAAACATGTTTAATTTATATCTAAATTCAAATTATAAATATATATTTACTCAAATTTAAATAAATACCGGAAACGAAAATGTAAATAAAGACATTTTTTGGACTGTATTTAATTTCAAAATATATTTAATTTTAAAATATAAATATGTATCTTTATATATTTAAATTTTATTCAAATTTAAATTTAAATATTTAATTAAAACCAAAATATATTTAAAGTTAGATTTGAAATCAGATTTAAATATAGATTTAAATTTAAAATATATTCAAATTTAAATTTAAATTTATAATTATAACCAACGTAAATTTAAAGTCAAATTTAAATACATATTTAAATATGTTTAAATTTAAATTTAATTTTATAAACAAAGCTGAAATATAGTAACGTCAAATTTACTTATATATGTAAATTCGAAATATATTTAAATTTAAATATCAATATAAAATTAAAACTGAAATATATTTAAATATATATTTAAATTTAAACTTTTTAAAATATAAATTAAAATCACAATTATATTTTATTTTTAGATTTAAATAGTCTAAATAAAAAATTATATTTAAATTTAAAATATATTTAATACTAATTACTAATTAACATTATTATCATCCATCTAAATATATAATAAAAATATAATTTTTATTTATGTATTTTTTTAATTACTAATAAATAAATACTATTTAATTTAAATAACAACTATACATTTTATTATCACATTATCTCTATTTTAGATTAAAAAAAATACACAATTAATCTACTAACTATATTAATAATATTAAAATAACTTGTTAATTTTTGAAGAAACAAAAAGCTTGGTAAATGAAGACGAAAGTCTGTGCAGGAGAAATTATGAAAGGATGGAACTAAAGAAGCATTAAAGAGTAGAAAGAAAGGAATATGTGAAACTGTGGTTGTGTCTCTGAAAATGATAATGTATGCAAATTGGAGAAGCTTGCGCAGATTAGAGACAGTAAAACCATCACCTTTTTTACGGGCTTGCAGGGGTTTAACGCGTGTCGACCATGCACGCAATACGGATTGTATTGTAGGAGAATATGCACTTTGCGTATTGTGCTTCCTAAAGAACACGCCCCCAGACCCCGTTAAACACCATTTTTTTCTAATATCTTCGTAAATCTCACTTTTTTTTCATCAATAATGAAATAAAAAATCCTCCTGAGGTGGCTCTATATACAATATTGGCAGTATTTTGTCTTTTTATAATTAAAATTTTTTTTATTCTTTTATAATGAAAAGATATTTTTGTTTTATAAAACATCAATAATATTTTAGGTTAATTTTTTTTGTATTGGATTGAAGGAGTGTGTTATATATAGTTATAGAGAATTGGTGTATTTTTTATGGATATGAAAATAATTTTTTTAATTAGAAATTATAAATCGGAGGCTTAAATTTGGGTGAGAATAAAAAACTTAGAAAAAGTACAGGGAAATGATGAGAGTAGTAAATAAGGTGAACAATAGAGCTAAAAAAGAAAAATAAAATTAAAATCATAAATCAGATAATTAATTAATTAATTATTAATAATTTCAAATTTTCAAATTTAAAAGATAAGGATTTCAAATTAAACCAAATCACAAACACTGCAGTTACACCCAATATCACGCCAACCTCCCTTCTCCATTTGTGAACTCCGGTCTGTAGAGTAACCCAGCCGCTGTTTCACTTTTCTGCTCTCCGATCCGACGCTGCCCAGATTCTAGCCGCCACTGCCCAGCCTCTCCACGGACATCCGATCATGTCGCACCAGTCTCGGACAGTCTCTTTCGCTCTGCCCACCCGCCGTTGCCCAGCTTCTCCGCGAGCGTTTGATCGCGTCGCACCAGCTCCTGATAGCCTCTTTTGCACAGCCCACTGCGTTCACCGTCCCAGCGTCACCATCCTCGACAAATCCGATCAACATACAGGGACGTACGCGGCTAAGGGAGCTTGATCATGGTTGTTTATTCTATTCATTCATCTCCTTCTTTTTCTACTTTAATGGCCAGTTTAGGATGGTCATTTTAGTAGATATGCATGATGGTTATTTTAATTCTTATATGAATGATTATTTTAATTGGATTGAGTTTAGTTGTATATAATTAAAATATGTTGAATATTCAATTCATTAGGTATGCATATGATTATTTTTATCCTTAAGTAGATAGTTATTTTTACTAGGGGTGAGCGACGCCGGTGGCAGCATGTGGCAAGCCAAGGAACGACGGTAAAGTGGGATGATTATTGATGAAGGTGGTGTGGCAGCCGGTTAAAAAAAGAAGAGGGTGTTACCATGTTGGAGTGAAATACTTTGGTAAATTAGGGTTTGAGATGATTATTTTTTTAATAATTAAGTGAATTTTTTTATTTAGATAATTTGTTGAATGTTTTTTATTTTTTATATGTATATATTGGGTTAAATCTGCAACCAATTATTCATATTGTTTAGATACTCCATTATCTTAAAAACTGGTCAGATTTTGAGTGGGGGTAAAAGATTGAGGGTCGATTTTGGATTAAAAAAATAAAAAAAACTTTAAAAAATCCAAATTGAAGAATCTATTTACATGTTTAAAAAAATTTTCAACATTAAAATATAAATTTGACCATCAAATTTGTAAACTATTTAAAAAAATAAAAACTACGAATCTAACTTTTAAATTTATGGTATTTATACAAAATAAAAATACACTAAATTTTACATTATTAAAAAATACTACTTGTACTATAATACAAAAAAAATAAAAAGCCTAATATTTTGTGCTCCTATCATAATTATGTAAAATATTAAAATAATTAAATATTTTCATATTTTACGTTAAAATTATACATATATAAAAAAATTAACTATAAAAATATGGTGTATTTTTATTTTCTACTTTTACATACAGAGAACAAAAAATAAATATTAAATTATTTTTTGATTCATTTTTGCTCTCTGCTTACATAAACAGAAAAAAAATATTATGTTTTCACTGATACAATTACTAAAATATTTTTTAAGTCCGAAATCATTATTAAAAATACAAATTAAAAAATTTTTTGTATTCTAATTTAATTTTATAAATAATATTTTTTTTTTATCTAAGTAAAAAAAATTCCTACTAACTCATACCTTTTTTCCCTTTTTATCAATGCTAACCGTTTAACGGAAAAGAGACAAGAATAAGATACATAGAAATTGGGTAACTTAATAGTATCATTTTAATTAATCATATATCATAAATTTGTTTATCTTTAAATGAAAAATATAATCAAATATTTAAGATAATACATAAAATAACAGGGTGAACGCGGATCGAATCGAATCAGATTGGATATGGCCAAAATTTCAATCCGATCCGCACTAAAATTTTCGGATCGGATTCAATATCCGCAGTTTATTTTTTTCTTTATCTTGGATCTGCCACATTTGCGAATTAGATCGGATATCGAATATCGGATACATCCGCAAAACATAAAAATACTTTTTAAAAGCTTATTTTTATTTTAAAAAATCAATAAAATCTCTTTTTTTACTCTTTTAAATATGTTTACTTTTAAAATAATATTAAACATACTTTTTTTAAATAATAAAAATTAGAGTAAAGTATTGTTTTTGTCCCCAACGTTTGGGGTAAGTCCTATTTGTGTTCCTAATATTTAAATCGTCCTATTTGTATCCTTAAAGTTTATAAAAGTGATTCAATGTTATCCTACTATCAATTATACTAACAAATCAGATTATATTTTTCAATTATTCTCACTTGGATGTGTTCATTCTCAATTAGGTCTCACTTGGATGTGTTCGATTTTAATATTATACCCACTATTTGTGTTTAGATTCAATTATGTCCCTAGAAAAATGAATTATGTAAATATTGTAGGAATTGATTTCAACATTTGATGAGCTATTTTTCGGAGTAGATCATTGATTCTATCCCAAACATTTGTATTCTAACTTCAAGAAGAGATTTTTAAAACTCAAACTAAAGCACTCATGATGTGTACTTGACGGCAGGATAACATTGAATCACTTTTACAAACGTTAGGGATACAAATAGGACGATTTAAACGTTAGGGACACAAATAGGATTTGCTCCAAACGTTGGGGACAAAAACGATACTTTACTCTAAAAATTAAATAATACAACATATATGATAATTATTAGTTGAAATAAAATATTAAAAAAATATTTATTTATTTATTTATTTATTTATTTTTACAGATCTGTGGATATGCGGATATCTACATAAAATTCGCAATTCGATTCTATTAGTGCACTCGATCCGATAAATATCGCAGATATGCAGATCGAATCTGATCTGATACATGAACACCCCTATAAAATAGTCTTTGAACTTTCGAAGACGAATAAAAAATAATCTTTTAATTTTATAAATGACTAAATAAGTTCTTTAAATTTATTTTTGTGAATCTCATTTCGTTTTTAATCCAAAATTTTATTAATGCAGTATTAACTTTAATTTGACTATTAACTACTAACATATCATTCCAATGTTAAAGTGACATAAATATTCATGAGTATGATTAAAATAGTGTCTAAAATTAGTTGATTAGATTCAATTCAGTCTATTTTAAAATATAAAACCCTAACTCCTAAAATTATAGCAATATCTTCATTTTCATCTTTTTTCTTTCTCCCATTTTATTCACTGCAAGAGTTCTTCTTGTTTTGCTTGTTGAGTAATAATGAACAGTTCTATACTATGGCACAAATTGATTATCTATTCCTAATTTAAAGGCATTATATAGAATTTAAGAGGACTTAGCTTAATTTTTGATAAATGATGTCAATTGATTATTATCTTTTATGTAGTATTTTATTTATCCGAAAAACTGGAGTCTCTTTAACTATTTGGTACACAGATAATAATAATAAAATAACACAATTAAAATTTGTGAATGAAAAATAGATAAAATTAAACTGAACAAAAATTTTGGACAATAATAAAAATAATGACAACGAGGTAAAATTATAATTTTTCATAATATATAAAAAAAAATCTATAATACTCTCTTACATATTATAAAAATTCATACAAAGAATTACACATATAAAAAATTTTACTACTTTTTTTTCTAAATTTTACTTACTAATTCTATACAAAACATGTTATACATTGGCAAATATCCTAATTACCTATATAATACATAGTATTTTGTGGAGGTGCATTTGATTTATAAGTTAATCAAGTTGTGCACAAATTGCACAAGTGTATGTACTAAAATCTTCTTTTATATATTCATCTTTATCAAATTGTAATCTTTGACTAAAATTTTATACTATACAAATTGAACAACTTGCATTGTCAAGTGGTTTTATGAATCTTTTAATTTGATAAAAACATACTTGATTCTAGATAAAGCTTAAATTTTATAATATTTTCTAATTTTTTAAAATTTTATCATACTTCACTTATATTATCACTTATAACTTCTAACTGTATTTTTTTTTTACTTCAAAAAAAAAAAAGAATTTCGCTTTTACTTTTCACATCAACAAGGAGTTCAATACCAAGATCACTTCTGGCAACCATAACCTAAAAAAGAAAAGGAGTAGTAAAGTCAATGTGCAATTGTGCATTGTGTAATATATACTAAATTAACCTAGCAACAAGCATTAAGAGTATGCACTTTTAATTTTTATGATGACATGTATATCAGTTTCACAACATGTAGTATATTGAATGAAAAATTTATAGTACTAAATTTATCAATTTCACAGTTCGCAATATTTAATTACTCGACAAACAAAACAAGTAAAAACTCTTGCAATTTGAAGAGAGGAGAATATGAAGATGTTGCTATAATTTTGGGGTTTAGAGTTTTATATTGGAATAATAACTATATTGAGTCCACTCAACCAATTTAAAACATTATTTTGATCATATTCGAATGCCATATGTTAGCACTTAACAGTCTAAATCAACACTGCATTAATGAAAGTTTGGATTGATAATAGAAATAGGGTTTGGATTCTCTAAAATTCGAATTTTACTTTAGAGAATGAAGTGTGATCTTTCACCATTTATTTTATATGTGAAACCAATAATAAATAGGAGAGAAAAACTATTCAAAAGTAAAAGATCATATTTTATCCTCTAAAGTACAAATTTAAAATTTAGAAGATCCAAATTCATAGAAATGAATGAAAATTTACAAAAGTAAATTTGAGTTGGCTATTTACGAGAGTGAGAGAACTAGATAAGAAAAAAACTATCTTGATTTAGTTGATATATCAATATTTTTTTATTTAATTAGGTAATGGCTTATATGCTTTAATTTAATTAGGCATTAATTCTAGTTATTATATCAAAACTAGTATTTTTATTCGTAATACTATTACGGGAATATAAATTTTTTAAAATTACGTCGATGCTGGTATTATAGATTATGACACAAAAAATTTATAACATTAAACTACTTTTATAAAATGGTCGTAAGAGACAAAAGTCCCCGTCGACTAAGAAGACCAGAGTCTTAAACAAAATTAAATAATAAGTTTTTTAGTTATTATTTTCAAATGAAAGAATTTAATTTTTTACTTAATTTTAACATTCGTTATCTAAAATTTAAAAGAATTTAACGTGTATATTTTTATATTTGATTAGATATTAAGTTTGTTGTACAAATAAAAATGATTAATTTTTATGTTTGCTATTTAAAAATAATATTTTTCTATATATATAAAAATATAATTAGATATTACCATAAAAAAAATATATATTGATAGTTAGAAAATTAACTTATTTTTTTTAAATAATTGAATCTTAATTTTAACTTTTAATCACAACATTAGTATTTTTTTAAAATTATATGTAATAAATATTAAAAAAAGTGAAAATATATATTAAAAAGATAAATAGTAAAAATTTAAAATTAAATAAAAAATATATATAATAATATTTTTAATTTAAATTATATTATGTTGTTAATTCTATTTTTCGTAGAACTTAAAGGTAGAGAAAAATAAAGAATGAGAGAAAGGAGAGAGAAAGATAAAGAAGAAGAATGAGAGAGGGAGTTTGTTAATTTTGGAAGTTAAGAAAATTTTTTATTTTAATTATAATGAAAATATATGGTGACACATTTTGATTTGTCAAATTACTAATATAAAATATGAATTATAAATTATATATAGAATGGAAAGGATAAAGAAAAATAGAAAAAAAGAGAGAGGTAGATAAGAAAATATAAGAAGAATGTTTACTAATTTTAGAAGAAAATATTTTATCTAAATTTTAATAAGAGAGTGTCATGTGACATATTTTAGTTATTAAATTAGTTAGTAATATATAAATATAATATATAATATAGCTATATTTTAATTTTAATTTTAATTTAATTTAAATACAATTAGAGAATATTATGTTGTATATTTTGATTGTCAAATTTGTAATTAGTCATTGATAATGATATATAAGAGAGATAGAATTCTTTAATTTTGGAGGAAAAGAGATAGAGAAAGAAAGAGAGAAGAGGGGAGAATTCTTTAATTTTGGAGGAAAAGATTTGATTTCAATTGTAATGAAAAAATGACATGTAGCACATTTTAACCTTAAAATTAGAGATATATAATAGAAATAGATGTCCATTATTTATTAATCATCACGAAATTCAGGTATCCCATGTGAATCATCCGACGTTCTCATTATTCTGGGTTCTAATTGTCTAGCTCTAAATAACTAGGAACTTGGGTTAGCTATAGTTGTCGTTTTGTATAAGTAGGCTTATAGGTTTGGGTTTTCTGCGGAACGAAAAGTCTTCTTCAAATTTTTCTTGATTTTCAACTGCTTGATAAGGAAGAAACAACATTGAATGAACTTATTTAAGTAAATTCCCAAAAACAAGTTAAGGTTCAATTTGGATAAATAATTTAATTATTTGAAAAAATAGATTAAATAATAAATAACTATATTAAAAGTATAATAGTTTATAAATAAATTATTTTGTATTTGAATTTTTTGTTTTAAAAGTGCTTATTTTATAGAAATGTGATAAAAAATAATAGTATTATGAGACAAGTTATTTTTTTAACTTCTCTATAAATTTTTAAATAACTTTTTAAAAAACTGCAATTTAATTTTAAAAATTGTATCAGACATTAATATTATTATTTTTTATAAGTCAAAATTTTAAAAAAATTACTCTTAAAACTTTCTAAACGGCCCTAAGTAAGAGGAAATATCTAACACCCAAAATAGTATGCAATTTTAAAATTAAGATGCCTTTGAGATACCAAATTTAATTATTACGGATATAAATAAAAAAGAATTTTTGTTTAAAGGTTAACGTTTGTTAGTTGCTTACTAGATTCAAGAAATTCAAGAATTACATTGTCCTTTTAAATATAATCTCTTATAAAATAATGTAGTGATGCTTAATCTCAATATATTAGGTTTTTGAATGTAAAATTGGATTCTTGGTTAAATTTATTATCCTTGTATTATCACATTTTATGAGAATAAGATCAGGGTTGAATGCATAGTCAACTAGTTGTTTCATACAATGAAACAATGTAACGTTTACTTGTTTTTTGTTGTATCAAGACATCAAAGAACTACTAAATAAGTGACATTCATCTAGTGATTTTCTATATTCCGATTTCAATTTTGCTAGAATAATAATCATGTATGTGGGTTCTTTATGATACTATAATACTGCATTCAATGTACTAACTAGATATTTCATAATCTTTTTAATCGCACTAAAATGTGATTCTCTAGGATTTACTTGGTATCTAATACACACAAAACACTAAATATAACTTACTTTTTGTAAGATAGAGTAAAAAACATATTATATCTCGATATTTTTTTTTATATATATCTACTTTTATTTTCGTTTTCGTCGGGATAACAAAATATATCTATTAGTGTGTCCATTATTTGGCTGTTTTTTTTTATATAAAAATTATTGTTGTGTTATTTTCAATTATAAAAAATAGTGTGTTTTAATTTAGTATGGAGGTAATCACAAATAAGAGGATCTGATTTGTATATTTAAAAAAAATTAATATTAAAACAAAAATTGAAGGATAGGTTTTGTATTTTAAAAATTTTAAAAAATTAAAATTCACAAATTAGAGGATAAATTTTGTATTACTTCATCAAAAGGTAAATTTTGTGCCAATACATAAATTAGAGGATAGGTTTTGTATTTTAAAAATAAAAAAGAAAACTTTACAAATCGAAAAGTCAGATTGTGATCTCTATATATAAAAAAAATACACTAAATTTCACATATTATTTAAAAATACTACTATAAACCTAATATCAAAATTAAAAACTCCCATTATTTTTGTATTGTCCATTCTAAATTTTTTGAGTAATTTTTTGGCATGCCTAGTTAAATTCTTTTAATATTTGAATATTTTTGTTATGAAAAAATTTATTTTTTCTAAAAACCATTTTAATATATTTATAGATAAATTTATCATATCACTACAAAGTTTTATAAATAGAAATACTGATTTACTATGGAGTAAAGTATCGTTTTTGTCCCCAATATGTGGGGTAAATTTTATTTGTGTCCTTAACGTTTAAATTGTCCTATTTGTATCTCTAACGTTTGTAAAAGTGATTCAATGTTATCCTGCCGTCAATTACACATCATGAGCGCTTTAGTTTGAGTTTTAAAAATCTCATCTTGAAGTTAGAATACAAATGTCTGTGATAGAATCGATGATCTACTCCGAAAAATAGCTCATCAAATGTTGAAACTAATTCCTACAACATTTACATAATTCACTTTTCTAGGGATATAATTGAATCTAAACACAAATAGTGGGTATAATATTAAAATCGAACACATCAAAATGAGACCTAATTGAGAATAAATACATCCAAGAGAGAATAATTGAAAAATATAATCTGATTTGCTAGTATAATTGATAGTAGGATAACATTGAATCACTTTTATAAATGTTAAAAATACAAATAGGACGATTTAAACGTTAAAGATACAAATAAGACTTACTCTAAATATTGAGAACAAAAACGATATTTTACTCTTTACTATGTATGTTACCTTATCTTTGATGGGGAACTAAGAGTGATAGAAAAGCTATAAACGTGGTGTTTCCCACGCAACTTAGTTTTGGATATCAAGATTGTGACATTCAGAAGCTAACAAAATTTCCCCTTTTCATCTTTCTTCGATACATCTTCAATCTTCTTTATCCTATAGCACCCCATATCTGCAAGATAAATCAATGATTATGATATGGTGTGACATTTTCCCCTCAAAAATTAAATAATGAAAAATATTATGGAACAATTTCATGCTTGATTTAATTCTAAAGGTTTTAGTAGATATAGTGTATGTACTCTTGATAATTAAGAGAATTTTTTAAACTAGTTATTAGTCAAAATTGGACCGTTTATTCAGCATAATTAATATAACTTAAGAACATATATTTCTGATTATGCTTTATATATAAACTTATTAGACGATTTTTATTTATCATAAAAACAAAAAGTGAGTTCCTTTGGACTAACTTTATCTGTCAGAAGTCTATCAAAATTGAGTTCTTCAACGAGTATTCATACGATTGAGCTAAGCCACTTTCATATATTAGTTGTTCTATAAAGTTGCGTTTGTTTATAGATACGAGACACTAAAATATATTAAAATATAATTTTTGAACCCACAATCTAATTATTATTATTATTGATCCGTTACTAAAATCCTGGCCCACAACAACAACAAACTCGGAATTTAGTATAGCTGGTACGGATAATTTTTCCAGGATAACCACCTCATTCAAGGCTATAACTATCCCAACAAAACCGGACAAACAGCTAGCGCAAGCCCCGTCAAATCTGCAACTAAGGTTTGACTAACAAACCTAATCCGTATAACAAACAGTTCAAACAAACCACTATAAGTGCGAACGAGTTGCTAACTAAAAGGTACACAATTCACTCTAGTTTTATGATTTGAACTCTCTCACACTCGTACTTACTTGAGCGTTGGAGTCCATTTGCAGGTGTCCAATGCCGCCTCCTCACAGGAAGATAACGTTCCACACCCTTCACTCCGAGGAAGATTTGTTCAGGCACCGGCCAAACGAGCTATATCTCGGAGTTCAGTCTCACACAGGAACATTTGGCGCCCACCGTGGGGCCCTGATTTTTATCTAACCCCACTTTTCCTATATTTCGTACATCTCTTCGTCTCTTTTTGCAGGATACAATAGATGGCGGACGAAAACAGTCATGCTCCCTCCATCAACCAGGCGGAAATTTTGGCAATTAATGAAGCCCTCAGGGCCGAGAATCAGAAAATGGCCGACCTCCTATGACAGATGGAGCACGATCGAAGCAAGGGAGAACACAAAAACACTGAGAACAAGGACAACGATGACGAGCACACATCGGAAACCAAGCAAGCCATTCCCAAAGCCACCAAAATGACTACCAAAAAGAGAACCAACCCCTTCGCCAAAGAAGTCATGAGCTTCGAAATGCCCCAAAACTTCACCCTGCCGTCAACTTTAAAGCCTTACAATAGAATAGGAGACCCAAACGTCCACGTTACAAAATTCCAGGCCATGATGTTCATGAATAAAGATTCCGATCAGATCCTATGCCGCACTTTCCCAACTTTCCTAGACGGAGCCGCTCTGATTTGGTTTTCCAACCTCCCCGAAGGCTCCATCTCTAACTTCGACGAGCTGGCAGATCAGTTCGTCAACCACTTCGCCGCATCCAAAATATACGTCCACAACAATGATTACCTAAGCACCATTAAGCAGGGACCAAATGAGAGCCTAAAGGACTACATGACCAGGTTTGCTGAGGCGACCAATGAAATACCTAACTTAAACCCTGAGGTCCACCTCCACGCCCTCAAAAGCGGACTCTGGCCAGGGAAATTCCAAGAGTCCATAGTTATCGCAAAACCAAAAACCCTAGCCGAGTTCCGTGAGAAAGCAACTACCCAGATTGAGGTGGAAGAATTTCGAGCATTGCGTAGAGCGGATAAACCCACCCCCAAACAGAGACGAGGAAAAGCGAAGCAGACAACCAAACAGCAGATCAGATGCCAAAACGTTTCGATTAACACCAAAGTTCGACAACTACACCCCTTTCAACACAAAAAGGGAAGACATCATAAAAGACATATTACATTCAAAACTTATCAAACCCCCCAGTAGGGCCGGCATGTATCAGGATCAGCGACATGTGGACAGATCAAAGTACTGCGCTTTTCACCAAAAGTACGGCCACACCACGGATGATTGCGTCATAGCCAAAGATGTCCTCGAAAAGCTCGCGCGCCAAGGATTGCTAGACAAGTACATCGAGAGCCGAGGAAGGAGACAAAGCACAGACGAATCCGGCCAACAATCCAAGCCGACCACAAACCCTCGAGACAAAGGAAAAAAGGTAGATAATGATACCAATCCACCACGCAGAATAATAAACTGCATTTCCGGTGGTTTTGCAGGTGGCGGATGCACAAACTCGGCACGGAAAAGGTTGTATCGAGCTATGATGACAATGACAGAATCCACTGCGCCTCAGCAACCCAACAAGGATAGGCCGGAGATCTCATTCATCGCCAAAGATTTCAAAGCAAATGACCGAAACCTGGATGACCCGGTTGTCATCACAGCACAAGTCGGAGAACCGTTGGTAAAAAAGATCTTAATGGATCCAGGAAGCAGCGCAGACGTACTTTTCTATTCAACTTTCCAAAAGATGAAGCTCAGCGATAAGAACCTCCAACCATCCTCCGGGGAATTGGTAGGTTTCTCAGGTGAGCGCGTCGCCATTCGAGGTTATATCTGGTTACAAACCACTTTCGGGGAATACCCCAACAGTAAGACCATAGATATACAGTATCTTGTGGTAGATTGCAGAAGTCCATATAACATCATTTTAGGCAGACCATCTTTAAACGCATTTAATACTATTGTTTCTGCTGTGCATTTGTGTGTCAAGTTTCTTTCACAGGACAACAAAGTCGTTACCATCCACGGAGACCAGAAAGAGGCTAGGCAGTGCTATAACGCCAGCCTGAAAAATGAACAACAAAAACCAACAAAACAACAATACGTCCAAGCAGTATATAACTCGGATCAGCTGCCTGCCCTGGCTGACCTGGACCCCAGATCCAACCATAACGAGCGTCCAATGCCAACAGACGACCTCACCAAGGTGCAATTGAACAAGGACGATGAATCCAAATACACATACCTGGCAACGCACTCAAGGAAGAAGAGCAGATTCAACTAACCGAGTTATTGAGAAACAATGATGACCTATTCGCATGGACCCCAGCAGACATGCCAGGAATAGACCCCAACATCATCTGTCACAAGTTGGCCATCAATCCAGCGGTCCAACCTATAGCACAAAAGAAACGACACCTCGGCACCGATAAGAGGGCAGCATCCCTAGAAGAGGCCAGAAAGCTACTCAACGCTGGCTTCATCAAAGAACTTAGATACTCCACCTGGTTATCATACGTGGTAATGGTAAGAAAGAACAACGGTAAGTGAAGGATGTGTGTGGACTATACAGACCTCAACAAGGCCTGTCCAAAGGACGCATACCCTCTCCCGTGCATTGATAAGCTCATTGATAATTCTTTCGGTTTTCAATGTCTAAGTTTTATGGATGCCTACTCTGGCTATAACCAAATCCTCATGCATAAAACAGATCAAGATAAAACTGCTTTTATTACTGACGATGGAAACTTTTGCTATAACGTCATGCCATTCGGACTAAAAAATGCAGGTGCCACCTACCAACGACTAATGGACAAGATTTTCAAAAATCAAATCGGGCGAAACATAGAAGTCTATGTTGACGACATGGTGGCAAATTCAACACACACAACAAAATACGTCCAGGATCTAACAGAGATATTCCAGTAACTCCGAATATACAATATGAAGCTCAAACCAGACAAATGTGCATTCAGGGTGCAAAGTGGTAAGTTCCTCGGCTTCATGCTCACCTACCGAGGTATAGAGGCAAATCCAGAAAAGTGCCAGGCAGTCCTGAATATGCGAAGTCCAAGGACGGTGAAGGAGGTACAACAACTAACCGGCCGGCTTGCAGCATTGTCCAGATTCCTACCCCGGATAGCTCACAGATCTCACCATTTTTTCAAAAATCTAAGGAAACAACAGGAGTTCAACTGGACAGAGGAATGTGAAAAAGCCTTTACCGAACTCAAGGGCATACTCTCAGCTCCCCCAATCCTCCAAACTCCAAAAGCAGGTAAACCACTCTATCTGTATTTATCTGTTACTGACCATGCTATCAGTTCTGTCTTAGTAACAAAAGCAGAAAAACAGCAAAACCCGGTATACTTTGTCAGTAAATCACTACAAAATGCCGAGGTCCGTTATCCAAAAATAGAGAAACTGGCTCTAGCCCTAGTCGTAACAGCCAGACGCCTACGGCACTACTTCCAAAGTCACACCATCGTGGTCCGAACAGAACAGTCCTTAAGACAAATACTGGCGAAGCCCGAGTTAGCAGGAAGGCTAATCAAATGGTCGATTGAACTATCAGAATACGACATTCAATACCAATCAAGAGGAGCCATCAAATCCCAAGTACTGGCCGACTTCATTGCAGAACTCACCGCAGAGGAGCAAGGCTCCAAAAACAACACATGGACACTATACGTCGACGGAGCCTCAAACAGCAAAGGCTCCAAAGCAGGAATACTCCTCGAAGACGAAAAAGGGGCGCAATTCGAACAATCACTGCAGTTTACTTTCCATGCAAGCAACAATCAAGTAGAGTACGAAGCCCTAATTGTAGGACTCTGATTAGCTCAAACAATGGGAATAACACATTTAAACGTCAAGTGCGACTCTCTGCTGGTAGTACAACAGGTAACAGGCATTTTCCAGGTAAAAGACCTGTTGCTAGAAAAATACAATATCATTATCCACAACCTTGTCAGAAATTTTCAAAAATTTAACATATTCCATATACCTCGAGAGCAGAACGACAGGGCAGATATTCTCTCAAAACTAGCAACGTCAAGAAGTCAAACCACACCACCTATTTTATCCCAACTAACACTCGAAGAACCTAGTGTTGTATTGAATATTTCACAGAAGGAGGACTGGAGATCACCCTTCATCACTTACCTGCAAACAGGGAACATCCCCAGCGACATCCAAAATTAACGAAGATTCAAACGAAGAGCGAGTTTCTACACAATACTCGGAACCGACTTATACAAAAGAGGATTCACAAGACCCCTGCTGCGGTGCCTAAATACAGCAGAAGCCAAACTGGCGGTAGATGAAGTCCACGAAAGAGTCTATGGCACACACATCGGCGGTCGAAGTCTAGCCGCCAAAATTCTCTGAGCAGGTTACTACTGGCCGACTTTACAACAAGACTGCATGAATAAAGTCAAACATTGCGACCACTGCCAACACCATGCACCAATCATTCATAACCCAGCTGAGCAATTACACGGATCCGAAATATGCTGGCCCTTCAATAAATGGGGGCTGGATATTCTCGGACCATTTCCACCTGCTCCAGGCCAGGTTAAGTTCCTAATTGTCGCCATAGATTACTTCACAAAATGGATAGAGGCTATACCATTGGCAAAAATCACTTCTGAAAAAATGATTTCTTTCGTATGGAAGAACATACTATGCCGTTTCGGTATTCCTCAATCCATTATTACTGACAATGGTAGACAATTTATAGATCAGAAGTTTACAAACTTCTTACAAAATTTCAAAATAGTTCAACATTTTTCTTCTGTCGAACATCCGTAAACTAACGGCTTAGCCGAAGCCGCCAATAAGATCATTTTGCAGGGTCTCAAAAAGAAGCTCGACGACTCCAAAGGAGAATGGGCCGAGCTCGTCCCTGAAGTACTACGGAGTTACAACACAACCGAACAATCAACAACAAAAGAAACACCATTCAGACTGGTCTACGGAAGCGAAGCAATGATACCAATTGAGGTATCCCTACAAAACACTAGAACTTCAAGCACAAATGACAGCGACAACATCCAAAGCAGAAGAGCCGAACTCGACCTTTTAGAGGAGACTCGAGATACATCCGCGCTACAACAAATAGCAGCAAAATGAGCTATAGCTCGGAAATATAACAGAAGGCTCAAACAAAGAACGTTCTCGGAAGGAGACCTCATGCTCAGAAAAGTCGAAGACATCCGAAAGCCATAGGGACATGGCAAGCTGAGCACAAATTGGGAAGGACCATTCAGAGTGCAGAAAGTCGTCGACAAAAGAGCATACAAATTACAAAGACTCGATGGAGCTATATTGCCAAATACATGGAATATAGCTTCCCTCAAAATGTACTACAGCTAATCTATAAGTCGGACACGGTGATGCACTCTTTTTTCTACTACCAGATTTTATCCCTAAGGAGGATTTTGCTGGAGAGGTTTTAATGAGGCACACCACCCTGCATTCTTTTCAAATTATTTACAGTGCAAACTAAAATACGCAACTACTTACATACTATTCAAATTACTCTGATGCACTCAAGCTATTGCAAAACAAATCCAACATCAAACAAGCTAACCAAAATCCAATTCAAACTGTATCAAACTCACTAAAAGTGTGCAACATCAAACATACATAAACCGATCGATTAAATTCCAAAAAACGCTATACATCAACAAGTACAAACTTTTGTACTCTACTCAAAATAAACCATTCTTCAAAAGCAAGCAAATATCCAGTACTTTGTTACTTTCACAAATAAGTTTAAACATTATACTCAAAAGGCTAGGAGTTCATAACAAAAGCAATTATAAGTCAGACAAATCCATACCACTATCTATTACAACAATCAAACATCAGGGTTCTCCCCCTCACCCTCAACACCATCCTCATCTTCAATCAACTCATCCCCCACTACAACTTTGCAAGGATCTATTCCCGAAAGGTCGACAGCAGGAGCAAGGAATTTGGCCTGCTCAACGGCCCTATCAAATCTGGCCGAAAATATTTCCAAACCATGATCCTCTTTCTCTGCCTCAGCCTGCTTTTTCTCCGCTCCAAGAACTATTAGCCTCGACTCCAAAGCCACGTTCTTCTCCTTCAGTTCCTTCTCAGATTTCTCACATGTGGTCAATTTCTCTTGAAGAACGTTCACCAAATCAAGGGCGTCACGAAGCCTACCAGACTTTTCAACGTTCTCCTGCATAAGCTGAGTCAGAGAAGCCCTATCAAAGGCATCCCGAGCATGTTTCAGCTCCTGAGTCCGACATATACACATCAAACGAACTCCAAGAACCTGACCAACAAAAACACAATCCCAATCAGATAAACGATATAGAAGAGGACCAAATTACACTACACACAAATACCTGTAGATATTGAGCCACCCCAACATCACCAACATCATGAACAAATTTCACATCAGAAGGGTTCTGAGCACGTTCATCAGCAACAGCAGAATAATCCAAATTTTCCCCCCACACAAATGCCAAGTCTTCACCTTCCGAGAAGCCATGTAGAATCCTCTGACCATCAGCAAACCGTTTTACCTTTTCCAAATCAACAACCTTCTAACTGACAACATCCTCGGCTCCATCAGTCCCCTTCTCTTTCTTCTCTACTTTCTTCCTTTTGTAACTTACCTTCCTTACCGGAGAACCCTGGTTCACCTCGGCACCAACCTCAGCAGCAGCTTGGCTACTAGAACCTTGCCTTTCAACATTCTTCAAACGGAAAAACGCACGCAAGCTCGTCGAGGTCACCTTAGGTGCCTTTTCAACTATAAAAATACAAGACAGTCAAAACAAAAAGCAAACACAAAGTACCAAAACAGACAAACCAATGAAACAATCATTTACCTATATACTCAGACAACGCGTCTTTATCAGACTCAAGATCAAGCATATCCACAACATAAAACAGGGAAGAAGACGACACATTGTTCACTAAAAATTCAACCATCATCTCGTTCTCATACTCCATCACATCCATACCCAAAATCTGCCTAGGCCGTGGAACCCAAAACAAAGGGAACTTCTCTAGCAAACAGTGGTCAACGTACCAAGGAAAATCACCCTCAACCACACCAATTTTTAAAAACATAGACTTAAATCCTTTGAAAGAAGAACGATAGATACTGAAAATCGCCCGCCCAGGAGCACTAGCAAGGTTTAGCCAACAACCCCTCTTCACGCCCTTACATTGAAACAAAGTAAAAAATACCTCTAAGGACGGTTCCATCTCCAAGACACTCATCAAAATCTCAAATGCTCTAACAAACGCCCAGGAATCCGGATGTAGTTGCGAATGAGCACACTTCAATTGCATCAAAACCCCACATTTAAATTCAGAAAATGGAAACCTAACCCCCAATTCAACAAACACAGCACTGTACATATAAAAATATTCAAAACCCTCACCCTGGAAACAAACCCGATCGTCAGCATTGCATGGTATAAACCTAAGGCCTATCTCACTACCCTCCCTTACCCAGGACGATGGCAATCCTAACTGGGATACACTAAGCTCATCATCAAAACTCGAAGCCCAACCCTTCACCGAGTCAGCAACCCGCCCATACGGATTAACAGGATCCCACACGAAAACTTCTTCGACAATCTTATCAGTAGTCTCACTCAAATCTTTTTTCCTCTTACCCTTAACCTTTTTATCAGTTATCAACCCTTTCCTTTTATCCATCAGAAAAAACAGAAGCAGAAGTAGAAAAGAAACGACGAACAAAAAACAAGACCAGTTACTGACCTTTCTTACTCATACTGGAAAAGATGCAAGGATGAAGAAGATCAAAAGCGATAAACCAAGAGTCCAGGAAAATTTTCTAGCCCACTAAACCACATGCCAAAGTAGAAAAACCCCAACCCCCAGTAAAATCAAACCGTCAATAATGATTACCAACCCTATCATCTACGGCCCTAATCGCCAACCTTCCCCATTCCCAATGTAAGGCCCACATCGGTTGGAGAGGGGAACGAAGCATGCCTTATAAGGGTGTGGATACCTCTCCCTAGCATGACGCATTTTGACGAGTGAGTGTGGGGGGCTTCGGCTATCATCCCTATCGTCAAAGGCAAAACCGTGAGGCCTTGTGTGCTAAAGCGGACAATATCGTGCTAGCGGGTGGTCTGGGCTGTTACAGATGGTATCAGAGTTAGAACCTGGATCGATGTGCCAGCGAGGGCGCTGGACTCCCTTAGGGGGTGGATTATAAGGCCCACATCGGTTGGAGAGGGGAACGAAGCATGCCTTATAAGGGTGTGGATACCTCTCCCTAACATAACGCGTTTTGACGAGTGAGTGTGGGGGGCTTCGGCTATCATTCCTATCGTCAAAGGCAAAACCGTGAGGCCTTGTGTGCCAAAGCGGACAATATCGTGCTAGCGGGTGGTCTGGGCTGTTACACCCAACACACAATTATAGCGCACGTCTCCAAAAATTCCCCCTCTCTCAAAACAATTAATTTACCGCCTAAAAATTCAACCTTGCCAAGTTTTTCAAAACAAACCTCATCGAGTAAACAAGTCGACCTTGGGGGCTGCCTGATGAGCGGATAATTTATACGCTTTTTGGCATTGTTTTTAGTATATTTTTAGTAGGATCTAGTTACTTTTAGGGATGTTTTCATTAGTTTTTATGTTAAATTCACATTTCTGGACTTTACTATGAGTTTATGTGTTTTTCTGTGATTTTAGGTATTTTCTGGCTGAAATTGAGGGACTTGAGCAAAAATCAGATTCAGAGATAGAAGAAGGACTGCTGATGCTGTTGGATTCTGACCTCCCTGCACTCAAAGTAGATTTTATGGAGTTACAGAACTCAAAATGGCGCGCTTCCAATTGCGTTCGAAAGTAGACATCCAGGGCTTTCCAGAAATATATAATAGTCCATACTTTGGCCGAGTTTAGATGACGCAAAAGGGCGTTGAATGCTAGTTCTATGCTGCAATCTGGAGTTAAACGCCAGAAACACGTCACAAACCAGAGTTGAACGCCAGAAACACGTTACAAACTGGCGTTCAACTCCAAGAATGACCTCTCCACGTGTAAACTTCAAGCTCAGCCCAAGCACACACCAAGTGGGCCCCGAAAGTGGATTTATGTGATGATATCCATTCGCTTCTAAGATATCCATTCGCACCCAAGAACATGATGAATGTGATGATTATGTGACGCTCATCATCATTCTCACTTATGAACGTGTGCCTGACAAACACTTCCGTTCTACATGCAACCAAGCTAGAATGAGTATCTCTTAGATATCTAATACAGGGGACCGAGTCCGAGTTATTAGTATCTTCGTGGTATAAGTTAGAACCCATGGATGGCCATTCCTGAGATCCGGAAAGTCTAAACCTTGTCTGTGGTATTCCGAGTAGGATCTGGGAAGGGATGGCTGTGACAAACTTCAAACTCGCGAGTGCTGGGCGTAGTGACAGACGCAAAAGGATAGTAAATCCTATTCCAGTATGATCGAGAACCTCCAGATAATTAGCCATGCCGTGACAGAGCATTTGGACCATTTTCACAGAGAGGATGGGATGTAGCCATTGACAACGGTGATGCCCTTACAGAAAGCTTGCCATGGAAAGGAGTAAGACTGATTGGATGAAGACAGCGGGAAAGCAGAGATTCAGAGGAACGAAAGCATCTCTATACGCTTATCTGAAATTCTCACCAATGAATTACATAAGTATTTCTATCTTTATTTTCTATTTATTTATTATTATTATTCAAAAACTCCATAATCATTCGATATCCGCCTGACTGAGATTAACAAGGTGACCATAGCTTGCTTCATACCAACAATCTCCGTGGGATCGACCCTTACTCACGTAAGGTTTTATTACTTGGACTACCCAGTGCACTTGCTGGTTAGTTGTGCGAAGTTGTGAAGTTATGTTTGGACCATGGTATTGTGCACCAGTTATTGGCGCCATTTCCAGGGAGAGAACGAACAACAAATTTTACAACCTCCGAGTAACAATTTCGCATACCAAGTTTTTGGCGCCGTTGCCGGGGATTGTTCGAGTTTGGACAACTGACGGTTCATCGTGTTGCTCAGATTAGGTAATTTTTTTTTGTTTTATTTTCAAAAATATTTCTTCAAAAATCTTTCAAAAAAAAATTTTTTTTCCTTTTGTTTTCGAAAATTATTCAAAATTTTTAAGAATGAATTCTAGTGTTTCATGAAGCATGTAGAAGCCTGGCTGGCTGTAAAGCCATGTCTAATTCTTTTAGACCGAGGCTTCCACTTATAAGTATATGAAGTTGGATGAAGTTTCAGCTGTTGTATGCCTGATTTGTATCTTCTAAAGCTTGGCTGGCTATTAAGCCATGTCTAACCCTCAGATTGGAGCTTTAGACTAAGAGTGCAAGATTCCTGGAATTCATATTAAAAAATTTTGGAATCCTTATTTTTCTTTCTCACATTAATTTTCAAAAAAAATATATAAAATACAAAAAAATTTATCAAATCATAAAAATAAAAAATATTTTGTGTTTCTTGTTTGAGTCTTGAGTCAATTTTTAAGTTTGGTGTCAATTGCATTTTTTTCTAAAAAAATTTAAGTTTTTTTGAAAATTCATGCATTCATAGTGTTCTTCATGATCTTCAAGTTGTTCTTGGCCAGTCTTCTTGTTTGATCTTCATATTTTCTTATTTTGTGTCTTTTCTTGTTTTTCATATGCATTCTTGCATTCATATGTCTATACATGAAAAATTTCTAAGTTTGGTGTCTTGCATGTTTTCTTTTCTTGAAAATTTTTCAAAAATAAGTCTTGATGTTCATCTTGATCTTCAAAGTGTTCTTGGTGTTCATCTTGACATTCATGGTGTTCTTGCATGCATCACATGTTTAGATCCAAAATTTTCATGTATTGCATCATTTTTCATGTTTTTCTCTCTCATCTTTAAAAATTCAAAAATAAAAAAAAAATATCTTTCCTTTTTCTCTCATAAATTTCAAAAATTTGGATTGACTTTTTCAAAAATTTTTAAAATTCAATTGTTTCTTATGAGTCAAATCAAATTTTCAATTTAAAAATCTTATCTTTTTCAAAAATCATATCTCTTTCATTTTTCTTATTTATTTTTGAAATTTTTTTAAAAAATATTTTTCTTAATTTTACATCATATTTTCGAAAATATCATCAACAATTAATGTTTCGATTTCAAAAATTTCAAGTTTGTTACTTACTTGTTAAGAAAGATTCAAACTTTAAGTTCTAGAATCATATCTTGTGATTTCTTGTGAATCAAGTCATTAATTGTGATTTTAAAAATCAAATCTTTTTCAAAACTAATTTTAATCATATCTTTTCAAAAATATCTTTTTATCTTATCTTTTTCAAAATCATATCTTTTTCAAAAATTTGATTTTAAAATATCTTTTCTAACTTCTTATCTTCTTATCTTTTAAAAAAATTGATTTTCAAAATTTGTTTCAACTAACTAATTAACTTTTTGTTTGTTTCTTATCTTTTTCAAAACTACCTAACTAACTATTCCTCTCTAATTTTCGAAAATACCTCCCTTTTTTTCAAAAATTCTTTTTAATTAATTAATTGTTTCAATTTTTAATTTTAATTTTAATTTTATCTTAATTTTCGAAAATCATTAACTCTTTTTCAAAATTAATTTTCGAAATTCCCTCTCTCCCATCTCCTTCTATTTATTTATTACTTACTAACACTTCTCTTCATCTCACATCTCTGTTATCCTCACCCTTGTGTTTGGATTCTCCTCCCTTCTCTTTTCTTACATTACATTCTTTTCTTCTTCTACTCACACAAAGGAATATCTATACTGTGACATAGAGGATTTCATATTTTCTTTGTTATTCCCTTCTTTGTCATATGAGCAGGAGCAAGGACAAGAACATTCTTGTTGAAGCAGATCCTGAACCTGAAAGGACTCTGAAAAGAAAACTAAGAGAAGCTAAAATACAACAATCCAGAGACAACCTTACAGGAATTTTCGAACAAGAAGAGGAGATGGCAGCTGAAAATAATAATAATGCAAGGAGGATGCTTGGTGACTTTACTGCACCTAATTCCAATTTATATGGAAGAAGCATCTCCATCCCTACCATTGGAGCAAACAACTTTAAGCTGAAACCTCAATTAGTTTCTCTGATGCAACAAAACTGCAAGTTCCATGGACTTCCATCTGAAGATCCTTTTCAGTTCTTAACTGAATTCTTGCAGATATGTGATACTGTTAAGACTAATGGAGTAGATCCTGAAGTCTACAGGCTCATGCTTTTCCCTTTTGAATATGGTTGGATTCTCAACCTAAGGATAGCCTGAACTCTTGGGATAAGCTGGTCAAGGCTTTCTTAGCCAAGTTCTTTCCTCCTCAAAAGCTGAGTAAGCTTAGAATGGATGTTCAAACCTTCAGACAGAAAGAAGGTGAATCCCTCTATGAAGCTTGGGAGAGATACAAGGAACTGACCAAAAAGTGTCCTTTTGACATGCTTTCAGAATGGACCATCCTGGATATATTCTATGATGGTCTGTCTGAATTAGCTAAGATGTCATTGGATACTTCTGCAGGTGGATCCATTCACCTAAAGAAAACACCTGCAGAAGCTCAAGAACTCATTGACATGGTTGCTAATAACCAGTTTATGTACACTTCTGAGAGGAATTTTGTGAGTAATGGGACGCCTCAGAAGAAGGGAGTTCTTGAAATTGATACTCTGAATGCCATATTGGCTCAGAATAAAATATTGACTCAGCAAGTCAATATGATTTCTCAGAGTCTGAATGGAATGCAAGGTGCATCGAACAGTACTCAAGAGGCATCTTCTGAAGAAGAAGCTTATGATCCTGAGAACCCTGCAATAGCAGAGGTGAATTACATGGGTGAACCATATGGAAACACCTATAACCCCTCATGGAGAAATCATCTAAATCTCTCATGGAAGGATCAACAAAAGCCTCAACAAGGCTTTAATAATGGTGGAAGAAACAGGTTTAGCAATAGCAAGCCTTTTCCATCATCCACTCAGCAACAGACAGAGAACTCTGAACAAAGTACCTCTAATTTAGCAAACTTAGTCTCTGATCTATCTAAGGCCACTCTGAGTTTCATGAATGAAACAAGGTCCTCCATTAGAAATTTGGAGGCACAAGTGGGCCAGCTGAGTAAGAAGATCACTGAAACCCCTCCTAGTGCTCTCCCAAGCAATACAGAAGAAAATCCAAAAGGAGAGTGCAAGGCCATTGACATAGTCAACATGGCCGAACCTAGAGAGGAAGGGGAGGACGTGAATCCCAAGGAGGAAGACCTCCTGGGACGTCCAGTGATCAACAAGGAGTTTTCCTTTAAGGAACCAAAGGACTCTGAGGCTCATCTAGAGAACATAGAGATTCCATTAAACCTCCTTACGCCCTTCATGAGCTCTGATGAGTATTCCTCTTCAGAAGAGAATGAGGATGTTACTGAAGAGCAAGTTACCAAGTTTCTTGGTGCAATCATGAAGCTGAATGCCAATTTATTTGGTAATGAGACTTGGGGAGATAAACCTCTCCTGTTCACCAATGAACTAAATGCATTGGATCAACTGAGATTGCCTCAGAAGAAACAGGATCCTGGAAAGTTCCTAATACCTTGCACCATAGGCACCATGACCTTTGAGAAGGCTCTATGTGACCTTGGGTCAGGGATAAACCTCATGCCACTCTCTGTAATGGAGAAATTGGGAATCTTTGAGGTACAAGATGCTAAAATCTCATTAGAGATGGTAGACAATTCCAGAAAACATGCTTATGGACAAGTAGAAGACATATTAGTAAAGGTTGAAGGCCTTTACATCCCTGCTGATTTCATAATCCTAGATATTGGGAAGGATGAGGATGAATCCATCATCCTTGGAAGACCCTTCCTAGCCACAACAAGAGCTGTGATTGATGTTAACAGAGGTGAACTAGTCCTTCAATTGAATGAGGACTCCCTTGAGTTTAAAACTCAAGGACATCCTTCTGTAAACATGGAAAAGAGGCACAGTAAGCTTCTCTCAAAACAGAGTCAACCAGAGCCCCCACAGTCAAACTCTAAGTTTGGTGTTGGGAGGCCACAACCAAACTCTAAGTTTGGTGTTGAACTCCCATATCCAAACTCTAAGTTTGGTGTTGGGAAGTCTCAACAATGCTCTGAACATCTGTGAGGCTCCATGAGAGCCCACTGTCAAGCTATTGACATTAAAGAAGCGCTTGTTGGGAGGCAACCCAATTTTTATTTATCTAATTTTATTTTTATTTTTATTGTTATTTCATATTTTATTAGGTTCATGATCATGTGGAGTCACAAAATAAATATAAAAATTGAAAACGGAATCAAAAACAGCAGAAGAAAAATCACACCCTGGAGGAGGATCTTACTGGCATTTAAACGCCAGTAAGGAGCATCTGGCTGGCGTTCAACGCCAGAACAGAGCATGGATCTGGCGTTGAACACCAGAAACAAGCAGCATCCTGGCGTTCAGATGCCAGAAATGCACACTGAGGAAGAGCTGGCGCTGAACGCCAGAAATAAGCATCTGGCTGGCGTTCAACGCCAGAAATATGCTGCATCTGGGCGTTGAACGCCCAGAACAAGCATCAATTCGGCGTTTAAACGCCAGAATTGCATGCAAAGGTATTTTTACATGCCTAATTGGTGCAGGGATGCAAATCCTTGACACCTTAGAATCTGTGGACCCCACAGGATCAACTCAGCATCTGTGGACCCCACAGGATCCCCACCTACCACCACTCACTCTCTTCCCTCTTCTCAATGTTCATCCTCTCTTCTCAATAAACACTCTTCCCCAAAACTCTTCACCAATCACCTCAATCTCTCTTCCCTATCACCACTTCACCACTCACATCCATCCACTCTTCCCCATAAACCTACCTCATAAACTCCACCTACCTTCAAAATTCAAAATCAATTTCCCACCCAAACCCACCCTATATGGCCGAAACTAACCCCCCTCCCCTCCCTATATAAAGCCCTCCATTCTTCCTCATTTTCACACAGCACAACCCTCTCTTCCCCTTCTTGGCCGAATACACCTCTCCCTCCTCTCCTCCATATTTTCTTCTTCTTCTTCATCTATTCTTTCTTCTCTTGCTCGAGGGCGAGCAATATTCTAAGTTTGGTGTGGTAAAAGCATAAGCTTTTTGTTTTTTTCATTACCATTGATGGCACCTAAGACCGGAGAATCCTCTAGAAAAGGGAAAGGGAAGACAAAAGCTTCCACCTCCGAGTCATGGGAGATGGAAAGATTCATCTCCAAAGCCCATCAAGACCACTTCTATGATGTTGTGGCCAAGAAGAAGGTGATCCCCGAGGTCCCTTTCAATTTCAAGAGAAATGAGTATCCGAAGATCCGACATGAAATCCAAAGAAGAGGTTGGGAAGTTCTAACAAACCCCATCCAACAAGTCGGCATCCTAATGGTTCAAGAGTTCTATGCCAATGCATGGATCACTAAGAACCATGATCAAAGTAAGAACCCAAATCCAAAGAATTATCTCACCATGGTTCGGGGGAAATACTTAGATTTTAGTCCGGAAAATGTGAGGTTGGCGTTTGACTTGCCTATGATGCAAGGAGATGCACGCCCCTACACTAGAAGGGTCAACTTTGATCAAAGGTTGGACCAAGTCTTCATGGACATATGTGTGGAAGAAGCTCAATGGAAGATTGACTCAAAAGGTAAACCGGTTCAACTTAGAAGACTGGACCTCAAGCCTGTGGCTAGAGGATGGTTGGAGTTCATCCAACGCTCCATCATTCCCACTAGCAACCGATCTGAAGTTACTGTGGATCGAGCCATCATGATTCATAGCATCATGATTGGAGAGGAAGTAGAAGTTCATGAAATCATCTCCCTTGAACTCTACAAAATAGCCGAAAAGCCCTCCCCCTTGGCAAGGCTAGCTTTCCCTCATCTTATTTGCCATCTATGTTACTCAGCTGGAGCTTTCATAGAAGGATACATTCCCATTGAGGAAGAGAAGCCCATCACTAAGAAAAGGATGGAGCAAACAAGAGAGCCCACTCATGGAGCTCAAGAAACGCATGAGGAAGCTCACCATCAAGAAATCCCTGAGATACCTCAAGGGATGCACTTTCCTCCACAGAATTTTTGGGAGCAAATCAACACCTCCCTAGGAGAACTAAGTTCCAACATGCGACAACTAAGGGTGGAACATCAAGAGCACTCCATCATCCTCCATGAAATTAGAGAAGATCAAAGAGCTATGAGGGAGGAGCAACAAAGGCAAGGAAGAGACATAGAAGAGCTCAAGGATATCATTGGTACCTCAAGAAGAAAACGCCACCATCACTAAGGTGGACTCATTCCTTGTTCTCAAATTTTCTGTTTTTCGTTTTCTTATGTTAAATGTTTATCTATGTTTGTGTCTTTATTACATGATTATTAGTGTCTAAGTGTCTATGCCTTAAAGTAGTGAATATGAATCCATCACCTCTCTTAAATGAAAAATATTTTTAATTCAAAAGAACAAGAAGTACATGAGTTTCGAATTTATCCTTGAACTTAGTTTAATTATATTGATGTGGTGACAATACTTTTTGTTTTCTGAATGAATGCTTGAACAGTGCATATGTCTTTTGAAGTTGTTGTTTATGAATGTTAAATATGTTGGCTCTTGAAAGAATGATGACAAGGAGACATGTTATTTGATAATCTGAAAAATCATAAAAATGATTCTTGAAGCAAGAAAAAGCAGTGAATACAAAAGCTTGCAGAAAAAAAATAGAAAAAATAGCGAAAAAAAAGAAAAAAAAAGAAAAAACAAGCAAAAAAAGCCAAAAGCTCTTAAAACCAAGAGGCAAGAGCAAAAAGCCAATAACCCTTAAAACCAAAAGGCAAGGGTAAATAAAAAGGATCCCAAGGCTTTGAGCATCAGTGGATAGGAGGGCCTAAAGGAATAAAATCCTGGCCTAAGCAACTAAACCAAGCTGTCCCTAACCATGTGCTTGTGGCGTGAAGGTGTCAAGTGAAAACTTGAGACTGAGCGGTTAAAGTCAAGGTCCAAAGCAAAAGAAGAGTGTGCTTAAGAACCCTGGACACCTCTAATTGGGGACTTTAGCAAAGCTGAGTCACAATCTGAAAAGGTTCACCCAATTATGTGTCTGTGGCATTTATGTATCCGGTGGTAATACTGGAAAACAAAGTGCTTAGGGCCACGGCCAAGACTCATAAAGTAGCTGTGTTCAAGAATCAACATACTGAACTAGGAGAATCAATAACACTATCTGAACTCTGAGTTCCTATAGATGCCAATCATTCTGAACCTCAATGGATAAAGTGAGATGCCAAAACTATTCAAGAGGCAAAAAGCTACAAGTTCCGCTCATCTGATTGGAGCTATGTTTCATTGATATTTTGGAATTTATAGTATATTCTCTTCTTTTTATCCTATTTGATTTTCAGTTGCTTGGGGACAAGCAACAATTTAAGTTTGGTGTTGTGATGAGCGGATAATTTATACGCTTTTTGGCATTATTTTTAGTATGTTTTTAGTAGGATCTAGTTACTTTTAGGGATGTTTTCATTAGTTTTTATGTTAAATTCACATTTCTGGACTTTACTATGAGTTTGTATGTTTTTCTATAATTTCAGGTATTTTCTTACTAAAATTGAGGGACTTGAGCAAAAATCAGATTCAGAGGTAGAAGAAGGACTGCTGATGCTGTTGGATTCTGACCTCCTTGCACTCAAAGTAGATTTTTTGGAGCTACAGAACTCAAAATGGCGTGCTTCCAATTGCGTTGGAAATTAGACATCCAGGGCTTTCCAGAAATATATAATAGTCCATACTTTGGCCGAGTTTAGATGACGCAAAAGGGCATTGAACGCCAGTTCTATGCTGCAGTCTGGAGTTAAACGCCAGAAACACGTCACAAACCAGAGTTGAACGCCAGAAACACGTTACAAACTGGTGTTCAACTCCAAGAATGACCTCTCCACGTGTAAACTTCAAGCTCAGCCCAAGCACACACCAAGTGGGCCCCGGAAATGGATTTATGCATCAATTACTTACTTCTGTAAACCCTAGTAACTAGTTTAGTATAAATAGGACTTTTTACTATTGTATTAGGGATCTTTGATCAGTTTTATGCTATCTTAGACTTTCATGGGGGCTGGCCATTCGGCCATGCCTGGACCATTATCACTTATGTATTTTCAAACGGTAGAGTTTCTGCACTCCATAGATTAAGGTGTGGAGCTCTGCTGTTCCTCATGATTTAATGCAAAGTACTACTATTTTCTATTCAATTCAACTTATTCCGCTTCTAAGATATCCATTCGCACCCAAGAACATGATGAATGTGATGATTATGTGACGCTCATCATCATTCTCACTTATGAACGCGTGCCTGACAAACACTTCTGTTCTACATGCAACCAAGCTAGAATGAGTATCTCTTAGATATCTAATACAGGGGACCGAGTCCGAGTTATTAGTATCTTCGTGGTATAAGTTAGAATCCATGGATGGCCATTCCTGAGATCCGGAAAGTCTAAACCTTGTCTGTGGTATTCCGAGTAGGATCTGGGAAGGGATGGCTGTGACGAACTTCAAACTCGCGAGTGCTGGGCGTAGTGACAGACGCAAAATGATAGTAAATCTTATTCCAGTATGATCGAGAACCTCCAGATGATTAGCCATGCCGTGACAGAGCATTTGGACCATTTTCACAGAGAGGATGGGATGTAGCCATTGACAACGG
Organism: Arachis ipaensis; assembly: GCF_059453495.1. Lineage (NCBI taxonomy): Eukaryota > Viridiplantae > Streptophyta > Magnoliopsida > Fabales > Fabaceae > Arachis > Arachis ipaensis. Next base: position 134,173,783 of record NC_142441.1, read on the forward strand.
TGGTGCCCTTACAGAAAGCTTGCCATGGAAAGGAGTAAGACTGATTGGATGAAGACAGCGGGAAAGCAGAGATTTAGAGGAATGAAAGCATCTCTATACGCTTATCTGAAATTCTCACTAATGAATTACATAAGTATTTCTATCTTTATTTTCTGTTTATTTATTATTATTATTCGAAAACTCCATAATCATTCGATATCCGCCTGACTGAGATTAACAAGATGACCATAGCTTGTTTCATACCAACAATCTCCGTGGGATCGACCCTTACTCACGTAAGGTTTTATTACTTGGACGACCCAATGCACTTGCTGGTTAGTTGTGCGAAGTTGTGAAGTTATGTTTGGACCATGGTATTGTGCACCAATTATTGGCGCCATTGCCAGGGAGAGAACGAACAACAAATTTGACAATCTCAGAGTAACAATTTTGCATACCACTGCCACTATACTCGGTTCCGAGCTATACATAAAGCTCGACCCGTTATAGCTCGGCCTTGAAAAACAAGTCAAGCTTGGGGGCTATGATCCGTTACTAAAACCCTGGCCCACAACAATAACAAACTCGGAACCTAGTATAGCTGGCACGGATAACTTCTCCAGGATAACCACCTCACTCAAGGCTACCACTATCCCAATAAAACCGGACAAACAACTAGCGCAAGTCCCGTCAAATCTGCAACTAAGGTTTGACTAACAAACCTAATTCGTATAACAAACAGTTCAAACAAACCACTATAAGTGCGAACGAGTTGCTAACTAAAAGGTACACAATTCACTTTACTTTTATGATTTGAACTCTCTCACACTCGTACTTACTTGAGCGTTGGAGTCCCTTTGCAGGTGTCCAACGCCGCCTCTTCACAAAAAGATAACATTCCACACCCTTCACTCCGAAAAAAATTTGTTCAGGCACCGGCCAAACAAACTATACCTAAGAGTTCAGTCTCACACAGGAACAATTATTATTATTATTATTCACAATAAATATGAAAATTATCGTCACTTAAGTCTTAACACAAATTAACTCTAGAAATACAATCCAGAAAAACACACAAATTTATTAGAATGTACAAAACACACAAATTCTTGACAAGCAACACGGAAAAGTAATATAAAGGACATATTTGTCTTTTTGATAATATCCCAAATTTGTATAGAAACGAATTCTAATTGAAAATTAAGAATTTTATTTCTTAAAATAGGAATTAGCTCGTTTTCTCTCTTCAAAAGAAAACGGTTAAAGATTATAGTCAAATTTATATGATTAAAAACTTGAATATAACTGATCACTTAAAAATAATTATACTTACAACCCCGTAATTTCTAATAATTGCAATTCAGTCTTAAATGGTTTAATTTGCATTATTGATTTTAATTTTTTTTTATGTGTTTAATTTTATAATTCTTGAATGGCATATTAAAAATATTTTAAAAATTTAGAATTTGAATGTAAAACATTAATCGGACAAACTCGATTACTCGAAAATATACAACAATTCGACATTTAGATTAAGCTATCTCTACTCATCCACACCTATAAATAGACATGGAGGTAGAATTAGTTTTCTAAACACACATACAAATCGGTCAAACACACTTCATTTCATTTATCTTAAAAAATTCAACCAAGTTCTTGAGGGTTTAAGTGTGAGAGAGATACAATTCAAGAGAGATTGAAGGAGGAAGAAGGAGAAGTGGTCTTCCCTCAACACCATCACCAAAGCAAGGAGAAGCTAAATTACCTTTCTTGATAAAGATGTGAATTAGAGATTAAGAATTGTGCTTAACATATATAGTCAATAAAATAGATTGTTTATTAGGAATGTTAATGAGACAGGGACGAAAAATATCTCTTTATTTTTTATTTTCAAAATATGAATTATTCAACGATTTAATTAAATATATCAAATTTTTTAAAGATTAATAGTCAAATTAGTCTTTAAAAAATAAAATATTTTTTAAATTTGTCTTTAAATTTTTTTCCAATTAAATTGGTCTTTTAAAGATTTTGAATTAATCATATTTGTCCTTTAGTTATTATACTCATAATTTTTGTCAACGATTAATGATGTAAAATATATGTAAAATGTTAACTGATAGCATACATGACACATAACATGTTTAATTGGACGTTAATTAAATATGTTTAAGAAAATCTATTAATTTAGTCACTAAGTCATATTGGAAATACGATTTTTGTAATTGAAAAAAATGACTAAATTAATAAATTTTTATAGATATATTTAGTCAATATCTAATTAGATATATTAGATATTATATATGTTATCAATTAATATTTTACAATATTAATCTTTAAAAAATTATTAATGAAATAACTGAAAAAAATCAATTTAATTAAAAAAATTTTAAAAATAAATTTAAAAAATATTTTATCTTTCAAAAATTAACTTGGCTATTATCCCAATTCTTTTTTAGTGTATTGCGTTCGTGTGAAAATAACTTCATGTAAGTGGTCCAGGTGATCTGAATCCATCAAATTTGTACAAAAATTAGTAGAAGGGAGAGAATGGGAGGGGAATGAAAGTGGGCTAGTTGTGCCTTAAGATTGGATGAGAATAAATTGAGAAAACAAGGTTAAAGGGAGAAGAATGAACAACACCCAATAGCAGCCATTGATTCGTTGGGTTGCTTTATGGGCCCTATAAGTTATAATTCCCTCCCTCCCTCCCTCATCATAGGAATAATAATTAATTAAACCATGACCCCACTCCCTCATCATAGAAATACATTCTTGAACAAATAGTAACTTCTTTCTTATATTCAATTTTGTATAGTTCAATTTAAAAATTATTTCCCGACAAATATCTATAAAAAATCTTTACAATAATTAAAAGGGAAATTCTGTGGTGCTGTCTGCCAAAATCACTATAGGATGTGGTCGGTATGTGGCATCATCTCTAAGTAACGCGTGTATGGTATGGGTTGCTAAAGAGAGTAAGAGTAATAGAATACTGTTACGGTTTTTTTTTTTTAGTTTTCCCATTTTTGATGTCCCGTTTTTTGTGTTAATGCAAATTTATTGAAACATATAGGATTTTTATATGATTAATAGTGAGAATTTGTTGATACGTAGATGGATATATCATATATGGCACACTATAATTAATAAGAGATATTTTGCAGTATAATTAATATATAACACGGTAATTAAAAATTCTAAATTTAAAATTTTAATAAAATATTAACAAATATTTTAATTGGATAGTTGGATTAAGAAAAAATTCAAAATGATACTATTAAAATAAGATAGTGTAACCGTTTTAAAATATTAGTAACTGCATGTTTAAATAATATCAATATCTCATTTAATTTAAATAATAATAAAATATATTAATTTTTAAATTGGTCCAAATTAAATTATTAATATTTTTTATTATTTTAACAAATTATATTTGTATGTATGCCTATAAAAATTATATTTTTTTATTTTTAAATACTCATATCTAGTTTATAGTTTAAAATTTATGTCTTATAAATAAAATATACTCATAATTAATTCATTTACATTGTAAATAAAATAAATAATAAAATATAAATTCGTAAATTATATCCAAATTATCTATATCAGTAACTGAAACGTTTTAAATTATTTATTTAAAAGAATTCGTTATTAATTTTTTATTACTACTTTATAGTTACAAATTATTAATTTAATATTTATGTCACCAAATAATTGATTTATTTATTTAAATTTTGTACTAATTGACCGTAAAGTAGATAACATTCAATCCACAACTAATTATAGTGAATAAAAATGAATAAAAAATATCATTTAGACATCTTGTAAAAAAGAAAATTATTATTTTTTATTTATTTTTATTCAGTATGATTAGTTGTGGATTAAATGTTATCTATTTTACAGTCAATTAGTACAAAAATTTAAATAAATAAATCGATTATTTGGTGACATGAATATTGAATTAATAATTTGTAATTATAAAGTAGTAATGAAAATTTAATAACAGATTCTTTTAAATAAATAATTTAAACATTTTAGTTATTGGTATAGATAATTTGAATATAATTTTTTTTTTGTGACAATTTGAATATAATTTACGAATTTATATTTTATTAGTTATTTTGTTTACAATGTAAATAAATTAATTATGAGTATATTTCATTTACAATGTAAATAAGATAAGACATAAATTTTAAATAAATAAAATAGGTACACCCATGATACGTTACTTACACTGTAAACGAGATATGAGTATTTAAAAATATAAAAATATAATTTTTATAAGCATACAAATATAATTTGTCAAAATAATAAAAAATATTAATAATTTAATTTAGACCAATTTAAAAAAAAAATTAATATATTTTATTATTATTTAAATTGAATGAGATATTAATATTATTTAAACATGCAGTTACTAATATCTTAAAACGATTATACTCACGTATTTTAATAATATCATTTTGAATATTTTCTTAATTTAATTATCCAATTAAAATATTTGTTAATATTTTATTTAAATTTTAAATTTAGAATTTTTAATTACCGTGTTATATATTAATTATACTGCAAAATATCTCTTATTAATGTGCCATATATGATATATTCATCTACGTATCAACAAATTCTCACTATCAATCATATAAAAATCCGTATATGTTTCAACAAATTTTGATTAACACTTAATTAAATACATCAAAAACGAAAAAAAGAAAGGAAAAAAAAATCTGTAACGGTACACACTCCTTTTAACCAGCCATACCATACACGCGTCTCTTTGAAATCATGCCACATACAGACTACATCCCATGATGATTTTGACAGACAGTACCATAGAATCTCCCTAATTAAAAAGCCTCATATCAATCTTCTTTGGTCCAAAATTAAGAAAATATAGTCGAATGTTATTATTAGGACAATTTTATAAAGAAAATATATAAACATTGTATAATATACACTTTTCAAACCAAAGCAAAAAGAATTTATTTATATTTTAAAATTAAAATTAAAAATAATTTTCAAAGCATATGAGAGTTACTATATCTGTGTCGCACAATTCTATCTGCGATACAATCAAAGAAAAAAATTGGCAGAATGGTGCTTCAATAAAAGGTATGAGAGTAAGTACTCCTGATATTCTATAATCTATCTATGTCTAATGTAAGGCGGGATAAAATTAGACAACCTCATGTTAGAAAAGATCCACGAATTTAGAATTGGGAAGCGTATTTTCGATTAGAGAGTGAATCATTCACAATTTTTGTGGGTAATTTACCTGGCAATGTTTCGAAGAATGAATTGTTTCATATGTTCAAGTGGATAGGAAGGATAAATGACATCTATTTGGCACGTAAGGAGAAGTATGGCCGGATTCATCTGTTTGCTTTTATCAGATATACTACAAAAGGAGGTGCATTAAAGGCTATCAAGGAGATGAATGAAATGCGATTAAGGAGAAAAGAGATCTTTGTGGGTGAGGCTAAGTACAGGAGAAGGATTGATGTCCGGGAAAAAACCACTACACACGATGAAGATGTCAGGGAGTCTCCTGATGGAAAACAAGAAAAAATCAAAGAAAAGAATATTGAGGTGAACGAGAAAGAGAGAGTTATCTTGGAACACCATAGAAGTGAAGAACTAGAAATTCAAAGGGAACCGTTGGAGATGGGATGGGATGCGGTGGTAATAATGCCACATGGACTACGGAGACAGAGCATGACAAGGATAGAAAGGTATTTGCTGTTGAGGATTTGGATGAGTGGCATAAGAATTTTTTGAAAACGCGAACGGATAATCCTTTGATGTATCCGGCAGTTATGGTGAGTGCGGAATTTATGAGATCTCAAACAATCAGCAACGAAGCAATCTCTGAAAGAACAGAGACTTGGGAATACGGGGATAAACGAAAAGAAGTGGTTGATCTGGTGTTGAACAAAAGTTCAGTTGGGGCTGAGTTGAAGCATATAAGGCCCAATATGTTAGTGGGGTATGGCGGCGAAGTGGCTGTGTGGTGCGACGGAGAGTACGTCATTATACGTTTTAAAAGGGCCTCCTCGCTGGCTGCCGTGGGCGACGGTGACGAGAGAGGCATGGCTAATCATGGAGTTTGCGGGGTTGATGCTACGGTGAACAACGCCGACGAGGCAGATCTGGGAGAAGTGTTGAAGTCAGCTGCTAGTGGCGGAGGTGATAATGTCCGCGCTGAACTTGATGGCATGGAGGGCAGGGAGGAGCATGAAGCCCCTTATACACCCGATGAGCAGAATTAAGCCGGAAAAGAGATTGGTAGATGTGCGGAGAATTGTTCGAACAGCACAGCGGAGAAAAACATTCCACCAGGTGTAGTTAATGAGATCCACGCTAGTTTGGACGAGAGTGGTAAGCAGTATGTTGGCATATGTCTGATGAGGGGTGATGCAGTGCAAGATTCAGATTTAGAGGATGAGAATACAATGGTGCAGAAAATTGGGTTGGATGATGAAAGGGCTGTAAGAAACTTGGAAGATTCGGAGGACTCAGAGGAGAATGCAGATGGTGAAACTAATCAAGATGAACACGGAGGAAGTTGGGATAAAGATATGGCTGAAAATAGGGCTGATTGGGATTTGGCTGTCGAATCAGGAGCTATTTTATATGACGAGGATGAGGACATTATGGCTATTCTCCAAGCTTAGAATGAAGTATTGGCACAAAAAAGAAGGCAAGCAAAACAGAAAGAGAAAGCAAGAAGGTGCCGCCCTAAAAATCAAAATAAGGTGTGTAATAAAGTTTTTAAATGATTTTAGTTTGTGGAATATGAGGGGTTTAGGGGGTGTTGGAAAGTGAAAAGTGGAAAATGGTAAAAAATTTAAGAGTAAAAATAATGTGAATATATTAAGATTGATAGAGACAAAGAAGGAGGTGATTTCTACGTTTGATGTAGTGCAATTTTGGGGTAATGATGCGGTGAGTTTGGAATTTGTGGGATCAGAAGGTACTTCTGGAGGTTTATTAATAATGTGGGATGTTACGATATTTAGGTTGAGTAATTGTTACAAAGGGGAGAGATAGTTGTGTATAGAAGGAGAATTGACAAACAATAATTTTATTTGTGCTGTTTGCTTGGTGTATGGTGCGCATACAAGGGAAGAGAAGCTTGCTGTGTGAGAAGAGTTGAGTTTTTTATCGAAAATATGCCAGGTTCCTCTTTGCTATATGGGTGTCTTCAATGAGGTTGTGCAGTTGGAAGAAAGAAAAGGTGCTAGTGTGTTAACAGTTTTATCGAACTAGTGGATATAGAGCTGAATGATTGTAAGTTTACGTGGTTCAGGGGGTCAATCGTGCAGTCAAATTAATAGAATATTGGTGAATTTGGTTTTATTGTTATCATTTGGAGCACTTAGTTGAAAAGGAATGACAGAATTTTCAGAAATCAATAATCAGGTGTTGCAGAAGTAGTTAACAGGTCGATTAAGAATTATAAAGAGTGGGGTGATATTTGATCTTTTAGGTTGTTGATGACTTTTATCAAAAATAATTAAGAATTAATTTATTTTATTTGTTTAGTACTTTTCTGTTAAGACGTTAATGCTCTAGCTCTACCTTATTGTGTTGAGCTTTTTATTTAAAAAAAAAAAAGACAATTTTATAAATATGATGTTGTGTCAAATTCATAAGAATTGAAGGGTGAAGCACTTTTCCTTTTCTGAGATATTTTTCAGGATATAGATGTCCCTCTTAGTAGATTTTATTTTACTAATTGTTTAGTATCTTTTCGAAATCGGACACGTGGCCTTGTCTTTAGACAATTAAAAAGCATCAAACTATGCAAGCTTTGTTTGCGCTGTAAAATGATTGAAATCTCATGAAAGAATAGAATTTAGAATCAGATTTTTTTTTCTTTTTTGGTTGCTTTTCAAAACTGAATTTAGAACTTCATTCCCCTATCCTAACATGCCATAACTGAATCTCGAGTTTATATTCGGAAAGAAATAAAGTCAAATTACTCTAATACAAAGAGGACAATACATATTTGGTTAGGACTTAGGAGAGATAATATTCTGCCTTCATAACAGTAATCTAAAAAGAGCTTATATATTTATTAAATTTTAATAGTTTTTTTTTATTATTATATAGGCCAACTACATAAAACAAGAAAATAATATAATAATTGAAAAAATAATGTACATTACACACGCTTCTCTCTCTACTTTATCTTTTCATAATTATCTTGTACAATTTATAAAAGCTTGTGAAATAAATGGCCAAAATGAATTGCTTGCATTTCTACTCTTTGCTGTAGAAAGTAGATAAAATTAGGTTATTAGAAAAGTTAAATATAATGTACAAGCTTTCCCTAGTGGAATCTAAGTTAAATAATTAATATATGATTTTTGCTTTTAAATAACACATATTTATTGCATTTTATACAGATTTATTGCTTCATAATCTTAGTTCAAATTTTATTATTATTTAGATTTTAGAGATAAAGTGACGAAGGAAAGAGAGAGAGAGGATAGTTTATCTCACAATTTATTCACAAGTTTATAAAAGTATGAGAAAGTTTAGCGCTTTTCAGATAAATATTAAGAGTGTAACACTTTTTATTAATATTAGTTAATATTTTATATCTTATTGTATTTTTATATTATATATTAAAATTTATAATTTAACTAACTCTCTATATATTTTTTTAGACATTACATATAAAACTATATTTATTAACTAAATATTAATTTAAAATAATTAATTTTATTAGTTATATAACTAACAAACATTATTCTTTTAAAAATTGAAATTGGACCGAATCATATATATAAATTATAAAGCAGTTATACTGGAATTCTCTTCTCTACTATCTCATGGCCAAAATTCTTTTGTTCTATCAAAATTAGCAGTGAAAAAGTTGTCCATATATATCGAATTTTATTTGGAGCACTTTGGCTTTATACGTACGTAAGTCGTAAGATATACTCCACGATTTCCGATAAAGACATACATACATATGATATTCATATTCTGCTGACATATCTAAATAAGATAACAACATCTGATATTATTAATCCCAATCAGTAATTTATTCAACTTTTTTCTTTTTTATTTAAAAACAAAATTTATTGTATTTTTAAGATATTTGTCATTTTTTAATACAAATACTAGTTAATAGCATGTACACTTTATTATAAAAAGACACCAAATTTAAATTTTTAATATATTTATTATTTATTAAAAAATAAAACTTTTAATTTTTACTAATAATAATTTTAACACACATCTTTAACTAAATTCAGAATAAAAATTATTCTTGAAAAGGTGTATTTTCTTTGACTAATTATAAGAACTTGTGACTTGTGAGTCAGTGAAGTAGAACTGACCAAGTGGCAGTTTAGCATATTAGAGTGCCGAGATTTGGGATAATGAGTTTGTGAATCCAGAATGTCATACCAAAGATTTGGCTGAGATTAGGATAAATAATATTACCAACTTGTCCACCACTTTATTATTTATTATTTATTATTAAAGAAGGTTAAATAATTATTAGAATTTATTATTTTTAGTTATATTAATTATTAATATTTAAAAATATAAATAAAATATGTTATTAAATTATTAAAATAAAAAATTAAATTAAATAAATTAAATTAATAATTAAGTGATGATTAAAAATAATAAATTTTGATATCTCTAATATTTTTTATTATTTGTTATATATTATATTTTACAATATAACATTGACCCTACAGAATCTAGTCTTCGACCATGACAACACATTTAAGACCACAAAGTTAAGGAGCTTAATCATCGTCAAATTGCATTTTTGTATTATTATTAGTTGTCCTCCTATTAATTTTTGTACATATTCTATTAATCTTTTGTTCTTTATCTTCAACTTTTCTTTCTTTTTTTTTCTTTTCCCACGCGCGCATAGAGATTGCCAGATTGGATAGGATAAGGGAATATGATACTTTGAGTTAACACACTAAATTATAATTAAACAAATTTGGTCCAGAGAGCTCATGTTTTTTTAACCTGCAATTGACTAATACAAATTTTAAATACAATTTTTTGAGCCAACAATCAAAGAGAATAGAGAAGAGGAAGGAAGACAGAAAAAGGAGAAACTTAGTTGAAAAATGAATTAATATATCTCGTTTATATTTGTATATGTTATGTAGATATTTTATATTTATACTTCGAAATCAAAGAGACAGATTTGACAAAATCAAAAGATAAATGTTGGTTCAAGATTTAGATTTTGAAAGCGAAACCAAACTCTTTTTTGGAAGTATTAGTTTTAGAAAATACATCAAAGTTTCTACTTTATCAATGGAAAAAATAAAAACATGACAAAAATTATACAATATTGGCAGAATCATAAACATGAATGCAAATATATCATAAATGTGAAAGAAATAGACTTTATTATAACTTTTCATAAATAAAAATATGAAGCAACAACATCTTACAGAATTTTAAAAGAAGAACTTTGCAGAAATATAGATTACATAAACATAAAGTGAAAGTACAGAGCTATAAAGAACAAAAAAAGAAAGAATGGAAGGAAACCTAATCAGAAGATTTAACTTAGATAAATTTGTAGCAAGTTGCTAAGATGCGTAAGAAAATAAGTGTGTTATCTGAAGAGAATTTCTAACTTTTTACTTTTCGTATGCATTTTTATCTATGAACACACTTGATTAATCCCAGATTGATACGTGACCACGTATAATTACTTTGCTAATAGCAGTTCTTTTTAGAAAATATTCAACTTTTCTATTCGTCAAACATCTCCTGCAAATCTTCTTTGTCAATTTGACACTTCAATACTTTGGCATGTTGATTCTAACTCTAATCGACTTCCCCTTATTAATTAATCTCGACACAAATTCTATCGAGTAATATAAGATAGATGTATATATATTTCATTTATACTGTAAATAAAGTATGTTAAATAATATTTTTCTACATATTTAATTTATAAACGAGTTATCTCATTTTTGTTATTGTTATTTTTTATACTTAAATGATATATGTATATATTTATCTTATTTACTATGATATCGAGATAAATAATAAAATATAAATATAAATTATTTTAAAAATATACATACTTATATATATAGAATTTAATTAATTATTTTATAAGAGAATTCATCAATAAACTTATTTTTAAAAGTTAATTTTGACATACGGTATATTATTTATAGTATTGTTAAAAAAATATAAAAAATTTAAATTTATTTTATTTAATATTTATTAATTATTATGACAATTAATAAACATTAAATAAAAAAATTTTAGATATTTTTGATTAATTTATTTTAGTTAACAAATATTTTTGTATTATTTATAGCTTGTATATGACATACTTTTCGGTTTATGTCACATGCTCTGTTCCAATTTTGTTAATGTTTCCTATCGCTTAGATCTCATTCAAACTCGTAACAGTTAATAAAGACTAATTAAATATTTGGTAAGGTATCGATTTTGTTTTTAATATTTGAATTATATCTTAATTTTATTTTTAATGTTTGAAATATTTTATTTTATTTTAAATATTTTGTTTTGTTTTGTTTATGTCATTTGAATAAAATTAATTTTTTTAAAAAATATAATCTTTTTTTATTTTATTTTTCTTCTTTCTTTTACTCTTGTACTACTTCTATTTCTAAATTAATATAAGGGATTAATATTATTTTAACTCTTAAGGTCTAAGGTCAAAATCGAATCTGTCTCTAATCTTATTTTTAATTTAAAATTGTCATTAACGTTTCATCTGGTATTAAAATCGTCCTTTTGACTTTTTATAAATAAAAATATCTTTGCGTTTGTTCTGACTCAAACGCATCATCCACCACCACCACTCTTACCACTATCACCACCCCTTATTTCCACCAAATAGTAACAATCAAATTCAAGAACACAACGTTCAACAATAATAATTCAGTATTTAAATTCAAACAATTATCAATTTCATCCATCACCAACAATAACATATAATTTAAATTCAACAACAATAACAACATCAAATTCAGCACAAAAACAACACACACCATTCATTTTTTTTTTAAAAAAATTAGGACAGAAAGAGAAGAGAGATGGAGTGACGGAGGAGGCAAAGAAAAAAGAAGAAGAAGGAGAAGGATAGCATAGCACTGGCTTATAGAGAAGTTGATGCCACCGTTGGAGAGAAAGACAAGAGAACGAGAGGTAGAGAGAGATTATCCGCTTCCTCTTTCCTTTTTTTGGTGGCCTTAGCGATAACGCCAATCGTGAAGGAGGTGCTGCCTTTGAACTATACTACGACGATGACGATGGAAGCAATGCACAACCTCAGGTCATCGTAATCTGCACGCACCACGATGGCGTACGGCTCACTCGCCATTATGTCCATCATTGCCTTGTACTTCTTCACCGACGACTCGAACGACAACTGCTAACCATGCGGGTGAATTGCTTGCGTCCGACGGATGAAGTCAATGAGCCTCTTGGCCAACCGCGCGGATGAGATGGCAGGAGCCATGGAAAATTGAATGGCTAAATCAAAATTTGGGGAAGAAAGACATAACGGTGTGAGTGTTGAGAAGAGAGAAAGAGGGTCTGAAACCCTAGTCCTCAGGGACGGACCCAGTAGCAAAGAAGAGGGGGCACTTGCCCCCACAGTGTTTTAATTTTTTTTTAAAATATAATTATATATAATATGCCCCACTTCAAATTTTAAATGACCCCACTATAAATAAATTAAACTCAATTAGCTAAAGTTTTAAATTCACTTTTTTTATTTCTCTATCATTTTGATTATTATTTAACCTAATCAAGTTTAATTCTTGTGTCGTCACTCCTTTATTCCCTTAAGCCCTCTTTTTATTTTTATATTTTCAACTTTTTTTTTCTATTCCTTATCTAGTGGTCATCTTTTATTCATCAAAAAATAAATTTTAAATTTTTTATGTTTTTTATATAGTTCTCCATGACCATATGTATCTTTCAATTTAATTGTTTCTCTTTTTGATATTTTCAATTGCAAATTTTAATTCAAACAACTGTAGTTTAGGTATTAATCTAATATTTTATTTTCTTCGTGACTTTATATATTTTATTTTATTTTCGATTTATTCATTTTTATTACTTATTTTTTATCTTTTGTTCTATTATATGTACCTATGTTGCGTATAAAATTTTAAAATAAATTGATTAATTTACTAATTTAGAATATATTTTTTATTTTTAGAAATAGTAATAGAAAAATATTTTAATTACAATACATAATTAAACAGATGTATAAAATCTTTCATCTAACATTATATCAAAATTAAATTAAAAAATATATAACAAATTTAATTATTTTAAAAAGAAAGAAAGAAAAAATTGTGAATTATGTTTCTGTTATTTTATATAAACATACTTTTCGTATACAGATTTAATTTTTTTAGTATTTATATATAATTCTAGTTTCAAATTATAAATATTAGTGTATCATTAGGCGCTAATATACTAATTAATTCAGTCTTTTATTATTAAATGTGTATAAAAAATTAGTTAGGATAATAAGGTATTTATAATTTAATTAAAATATTTTAAGTTCAAGTTTTAGAAATAAAAAATATTTTTTTATAAATTATATATAATGAATAGTATTTTAAGAATGAAAGTGTTCACTAACTCTTTAATTTTTATATCTCTATATAATTAATAATATTTAATAAAATTTATTTTAGTATATATATATTTTTGTCCCCACTCCTAAAATTTTCTGGGTCCGTCACTGCTAGTCCTACTACCAATAACAATCAGAGGGATATTTTTGTCTAAAAAATATTAAAAGGATGATTTTAATACTAAATGAAATGTTAGAGATGATTTTGAATAAAAAATAAGGTTAGGGTTGATTTTGATTTCGACCATAAACCTTAGAGACCAAAAAACCAAAACAATACTTATCCCTTAATATAACCATTATTGCAGTCACCATAATTAAAATTGTTATTGTTACTTAGAAAAAGATAATGAAATAAAGATGTAGAAAGTATATCTCTCTCTCTCTCTCTCTCTCTCTCTCTCTCTCTCTCTCTCTCTCTCTCTCTCTCGTGTACGTGCGTGCGTGTGCTCTCTTTATAGGCTTTGTCCAATTCATAAGGCAGTAGTGACCCTCCTTCTTCGTCCTCTCGTCCGTTCTTTCTATCATCGTCGCCCTTCTCCTTCCTTCTGGTTTATGACCCTCCTCTTACTCGACCCTCTCATTCTTTCTCTTTATTTACCTCTCTCCTTTTCTCTTTTCTTATTTTCATTTGTTACAAATTAAGTCCTTTTATCTTCTAAGTTTTTTAAATTAATAATTCTTTTATAGTATACTTCTCTCTTGTAATATTTTTTGTTTCTCTTTGTATATGATTTAGTTATGAAGATGCTTATTTCTCAGATTTGGGAAGAAAATACATAAAGAAAAATGGTTCTTCTATAGAAATATTGGTAGTTAGAAAAAAATTTTAAATTTAGACAAAAAAAAAAGATATCTCACAATATTGCAGTTATGAAGATTTAAAAACTAAAATGTTTACATTTGTTTCAATTTCTACTTATTAAGATTATCTATAATCAAAATTTGTACATACTTTCAGCACATAATTCAAAATAGAGAATATCTCATTTCTTCTTTAAACTTATATCTAATATATTTTTCTTTTATATGTATGTATTTTTGAACTTTTCTATAAATGAAATCTCTTTTTTTTCATTAAAAGAATAAAAATATATTTTTTATTTTTTCTTTAAATGACACATTTATTGCTCTCAAATACTCGCATTCGGATTCAAATTTAGCGTTAGGGAGAAGTGGGAGAGGAACCTATGTAATATGTGTGAGTGTGTTGTATTGTACTAAGACAAAAAATTAAAAAAGCATAATAGCTAAACAACAAAACACAAATTCTCATGTTTTTCTACCATATTTGTGAAACTGAAATTACAAATTTAATTCTTTTATCATTTTATTAACTTCTTCATTTTAGTGTAGTTTGTTCTATTTTTAAATATGCCAATAATGGTGCTACAAGTCATACCTACATTTTTAACACTTCGTATGTTCATGTGCGGATGAAATCAACATCTAGTCATCTACACCATAGAATTTAAAAAAAAAAAAAAAAAAAGAATACCAAATACAACAGTTTAGGGTTGTCAAACAGGCTAGTCCGACTCCGTTTAGGTTCGACCTGCTGAAGTTCGCAGATTAAACAAGCTAGCCCGTTTTATTTAGGGGCTATAATTGTTCAGCTCAAATTGTTTAAGACTGATTTGTTTACTCTTTTATTTTATTTTTTTAAAAATATTTTGACAAAAATATCACTTTTAGGTCAAAAATCTTAAATAAATAGTATTTTTTTTAGTTGATGTATCGAGTTTTCAAATTAAATCAGAAGAAAATATTGGTCAAAAGTATTAATTTCTTTTTTTAAAAAATGTATAAATTTTTTAAATGGGTCGCTTGTTTAGCCTGCGGCTAGCCTGTTTAACCTATAATTAATTTTGGGTTAATCGAATTTAATCTGTTTAAGTCAAAATTTAAACGAATTTAATTTCAGAGATAAAATCTACCCGACTGTCCTGGGTTTGGTCGGTCATGTTATAGTTCTTTCCCTTTATATGTTTGGCTCATACTTTGGATCTTAAACTTCAAATTACAGATTGATTTCTTATAGGCTCAACCAACAAGGTATTGGGATGGATCTCTTTGGTGTAAACTTTTTTGGGCTTGCCTTTTTTGTGTTTTGCGCTATAAGGTATTGTACTCTTGGAATCACTAATAGATCATTTTTCTTTCCAAGTTCATATTTTGAAACTTCTTATGTAGATTCTTATTAGTAAATTGGGCTGGACATGTTAGACAGCTTAACCCAGCACACTGTCAAGAACAAGAAAAAGAAAAATAAAAGCCCAACAGAGTGCAAACTGTTAAGCTCTTGTTATTGTGGTTGTCAGCCTTTTAATTTAATGACAAAAAAAAAAAAAACCTTTTAATTTAATTTTGAGTAATGTTATAGAATCAGTATAATTTATTATTTTTGTTCAATAATTAATTAATAATATTTAAAAGTATTATTAAAAGAATAGTGTTAAACTGTTGGACTAAAAGTATTAGATTGTTAGTTAAAAATAGTAGTTAATATAAGTTAAAATTGCTGATTTTTAGACTTTTTCTTTTATCAGGACTAAAAAAAAATTAATGTTATAAGCAAAATAAGTATCTTTTAGTTTTTTTTTTTTTGGTAAAAAGTATCTTTTAGTTTAAGTCTCATTAACCATGATGGGATTGGATCTTCTTAAACGTTTCTCTCATTTTGTCAAGTATGATCTTTTAATCTTTTCATACAAAATCTTCTCTTTCGTGTAAAGTTTTAAAATTGTTAAGAGTAAAGACTCGATTAAAATTGATCGAAAACATAGTGTATGTGTGTCTATATATATATCTATTAGGCACATTGGATACCCCAATGCGATTACTGTGATGAGAGAATCTTGCAAGGTTTTTCTGCAAGGAATATTTTTGTTCTCTTAAAATATGAAATCGATTGTGAACCAGAAAAATGAAATCAAATTCCCTTTTGAATATCTTGTATGATTCTGGGTCACTGTCTGACATATACTTGCGGTTCCAATACATACTTGAAACTAGAAAGAGAAGTAGCACCCTTTTGTTCTATTATGCCAAAATTGAAGTATAAAAACGAATGGAAAAATATAGGTAGACAATGAAAATATTAGACAATGTGAACAATAGATATCAGATGTTCAATTCATTAGGTGTGCGTATAATTATTCTAATATTAAGATTTAGGTGAGTAATTTAGAGTGTAGTGTATTTTACTTGAATTGAGCTAATTTTAAGATCCGTTGTTCATGTTGTTCAAGAAAGTCATTAGTTACCTAGCATAACCTAAAACGAATTACCAAAAAGAAGTGTTAATTAATTGTCAATCATTATTAAAGATGAAGCATTAACAAGGGTGGCAAATTTTATATTAGTAGGAAATCTCAACTCAGAAGCTCTTTTTTGCACCACTTGGGGAGTTCAAGGAACTAAATTTTGGAAGAGGGCCAAAATTCAAATAACAATACTAAATGTAAACAAAAAATTAGTTATTAAATCAATTATTTATATAAAATATGTATTAAAATATAAAATATAAATTAAAAATGACTTAAATAATATATACTCGTACACAAATATATGGTAGTTAATTTGGTAGCTTAACATTTTTTAAATTGAAATGGAATTGATGATTGATTGGCATTCAAACTTTACTTGTTTTCAAAAAGTAAACGTGCATGGTGCGTTATAATTCAACAATGGGGGCTGTCTATAATAATAATAATAATAATAATATTAATAATGGCACAGTTGGTGGATGCGCAAATGAATTGTGAAATTGAAGCCTTGAAAGGATAAATAAAGAAATTGGGTGTGAGAACGAGAGATCATGGCAGCCACGCATAGTCGTATTTTTATTTTTATTTGACAAAATTAAGAACAACAGATGTAAAGCCCTTCATGCCAATGTTAAATATGATGATGTTTGTTGACTAAATATATCTCTTTTCTTCGTAAATAAAATAAATAAATAAATAAATAATAGGTGTTTGAACCAATAAGTTAGAAATAAATATGTAAAAGATACAATGAAAAAATTACTTAACGAGAAAGTGACATATGAGCGACATAATCTATATCAACAATTCCTTTTTTACTTTATTTTTAAAAATGTTATTTAATCTTATAAGAGTATGTTAAACATTTTAAAACTAATCCTAAAAGATTTCTTGAGTTTTTTAAAAACTAATAATATTCCTCTAATAGGTTTATTATAGTCATTTTAAAATTATATTCGAATTTTTACTCTCTAATACATTCAAACAATCTTATATTAATCTATCAGGGTATTTCATTTTTTTTTCAATCAATGCTAATTGGTATTTTAGTAAAATGAACTAAATGCATATTTTAAACTTTTAGAATTAATCTTAAAAAAGACATTTTAATCTTTTCAAAATTAAGCAATAGGATAGTTCAGTTTTTTAAAATCAAATTCAAATATCTAATTTATAATTTCTAATACAATTAAACAACTTTAATTCTAAAAGAATATTTTAAACTTCTTAAGAATAATCCTAAAAGATTACTTTACTCTTTTAAAAATTAACCGTAAGAAAATTTCATATTTTAATATTTAACTCAAAAGATATTTCACTGAAATGTTTAATTAATTTTGTCATTTTAGATGTATTCAAATAGCAATGTTTAGGCCACGAACATGAAGGAAGTGACCTAAGGTCAATAAATAATTGCAGAATAATTACAAATCACCTGTCAAAAACAGCTTTGAGAATAACAAAGAATTTAGACGCATGTTCTTATGAAATACATTCAGAATAATTTAGTAAATATGTCAAACTGCCAATCCACTTTAACTAATATTTCTGCGGCATGACGACCCATGTTACATATTTAAACCTATAAATTGATTATAAAAAGAAAAGGCTATGCAACCCACTAAAGGAGTATAGGCTTGAAAGCCCCAACACCCAAAAATTCAGATAGTCACACACACCATAGTCATAATCGACTAATTTGAGACCTAACTAACTGTCCATAAAGTTCATTACATTAAAAAATTGTATGAGAAGCCAAACCCCACCTGTCACTGGGAACAATCATAAAACAAAAAGAGAAGGGAACAATCATAAAGCAAAGCTGCAGGTATGGGTTTGTGAGACCAAATATTGGATCCTTTGTGATTGTCACAATTGGCAAACAAACAGACAAAGCTTCTTTGATAACATTATACATAATTTTCTTTTTTAAAATACTCTTCAACATATATATTATATCTTTTAAAATAAAAATTATACATATGTTACTGTTACAAACATCTAATAAAAAATGCTAGTGCTTGTTAATATTTAATACACTAAGATAAAAAAGTTCTAGTTATGAGAGAGATAAAAATCATGAGTCTCCATTGATTCTCACTCGTTTCTTAACTTGTTACAAAAAATTGTTATTAAGTTACAAATTCTCTCTCAGAATTGGGCATAGACACAGCATTACTGCAACATGTAACAAAAATATGCCAAACCAAACAAAAACAATAACCATCATTATGCAAATTCTTATTCTCAAATCTCAACTGCTAATCCTCTAATACCAACGTATTTGTTGTGAATAAAGGTGCATAAGTTCACAACACATTTGTTAATAGAATTAATTTGGAAGTTTTATTTACACAAGGCATACACCAGTGTGGTCTACTGGCAACCCAGCTTGAAGAATGGGACCAAAAAACCCACTTGCATTCAAAGCCAAACAAATAGTTAAACAAATAATAAATAATAAAATGAGTTCACACGAACAACCGTGTTGAGTTCATAAAAGCTTTGCACAGGTTTTGGAAGCTTGCCAGCAATTTCTGAAGCCTCAATTTCAAATCTCATTATTGAGAAAAAAAAAAAAATAAAGTATAACACTATCTTGTGTTGCAATTAACTTCTTACTCTTACCCATACTGCTAAATTTTGCCTTCCCCAAGAATTTGGTTACATTTAATTTAATACCACCACCTAAGTTAATCAGAGTTCAGATGCAAAAATTTGTATAGTGTAAAATCTGCTAATAAAGTGAAATTTGGTAGCTTTAATATGTTACTGTTTATAATGAAGCAGAGGCTTGTAGTTATACACATATACTTGTAGTGAACTAAGTTTAGCTTATTTGAGGAAAGGATTTTTGGAAGGAGATACACCTATCTCAAAGATGGTGAAAGAGAAAGTAGCTTATTTGAGGGAAGGGGTGTTTTTGTCTCGATTGAACAAAGGGTAGGCCATGGATAAGACTTCAATTTGAGATTCTAGTTAAAACTTAAAACCACCATGAGTAAGTCTTAACTAGAATCTTGAATTTAAGTCTTACCACTGTGACTAATCCTAGTCAGTATCTGAGGAAAAAGGGTGCTGCGCAAGCTGATCTAATATAATAGAAAGAACAAAAACTACTACTGCTATCAGGGTTCAATATCAGATTTATGAAACTATATTACCATCATCATAATCATTATCATTATCATCATCATCAATTTCACAAAACAAACTAATCAGCACTCCAATCCTGACCTAACAGAGAAGAACAAAATAATCAACACACCTCTGAAATAAACAAGAGTCATAAAAGGCCAGAACCCAAGAAGCCAAGCTATATGTGGCTATGCAATTCCACCTGCAGAATAGAAAATCGAAAACAAATTTGAATCCACTGGAAATCGTTGAAAGATAGAGAAGGAAGCACTAAAGGGAAAATCGAAGTACCTGTATCTGGAGACTGAGTGACTATGGAGAAGGAACAAATAAGGTTCAATTCTCTCTTTTTTTTTTTTGTTTTTTCTCCTCAGAGTCTCCCAATTTATACAATAAAAAAGCACAGTAGAAACCTCAGCCTCTCTTTTGATCGAAATCCATTAAAGAAAGAAAAAGAAAAACTACTGTCCAGAGCCTTGAGAATCATCCTTAGAAGAAGGAGTCTGCTGGTGGTGGTGGTGGTGGTGGTGGTGTTGGTGTTCTTGATGGTCCTGGTGCACCCTAGCCTGACCCATCTGCTGGTAAATCTGAGTCAAGGCCTGTGGATTTATGACCCCAATATGTCCATCTTGCGACAAACCAAGCTCCAAACCAGGCATCTGTTGTTGTGAACCACCCAAAATTGATGTAAAGCTCATCGGACCCATGCCGCCGCCACCACCGGCAGCAGCACCAGAGGGAACTGAAAAGTCAAACCCCGGGAACCCAATCTTTTGAAGGTAATTTGATGATCCCTCGTGATGGTGGGGCCATAACCCTGCTGTGGCGGCTGCGGCCACTTGATGATGATGATGATGGGGTCTTCCAACTAAATTCCCAACACCAACCATTGTTGCCCAACTGGTCCTACTGCTGGACCCTCCTAATTCGTCAATCTTTTGGTGTAAACCTGCTGAAAGAGATTGGGTTGCTGACTGGTGCGAAGAGATGGAGTTTCCTGCCGCAGCGAGAGCGGAAGCCGGGATTGTTCCGGTGCCGGTTGCGGCTATTATTGAAGGCTCGGCTTGTTGGAGGAGCCACTGGATTGTTTCGCCGTCAGATTTGTGGCCTAATTCTCTGGTCAACTGGAAGATCCTTGCTGCGCACAAGGCCGGCATCCTTATCCTTCTTCCTCTTCCTTCCACCTTTGTGTGTCTGTCTTTGTTGGAGCTTCTCTTTGGCGCTAACTGCTGTGAGACCTGTTTCTTGTTCTCTTCTTTCTCTGATACCACAATCTGGAAATCCTTCACTTCTGATGCCTTGTTCTCTCCCATGGTGTTGTTTGTTGGTGGTGGTTGTGGTGACTCCTGTGGCTGCTTTGAGCCCTTGGGATCCATGAACAGTGTGTGTTTTTGTGGGGGAAAGAGAGAAAGTAAAGAAAAAAGAATTAATAAAAAAGAAAAGGGGAAATGATGGGTCCGTCCGGTCCTCTTTGATTGAAGAAGGGTGACCTCAAAAGTCCTAAACTTCATGAGTTTTCACTGTTTCTGGCAAGGATTGAGGGATTCATAAAACCCATTAAAAAAAAAAGTTATTGAAATCCCAATGTGCCCCCAATGTCAAATATTTTCACTCCATGGCCTTTGCTTTCTTACCTCTTTCACGGTGTAGTGGGTTTTGACCAGCCAGATGTGAATTTTGAAAGCTACTTTAGCTGCCAGTTTCACCACCATTCATTCGGGGGATACTGTAACTCACTTCAAACTTCAAATGTACATTGCCTGAGTTGATCTTGATCTCCACTTTAGTTATGAGATTGACAAATTATACTGATTTAGTTCTTCAGATTTAACTATTTTAATTTGATTCTTTAGATTTTAAAAAATATATTGCGTTAATCTAAGCATATTTTTCATCACAGCAATTCAATCTGTGAATAATGTAGTTTGCTACACTAGATATAATGACGGTTAAATAAGATGACAGAAAAGTGTAATTGAACCAATTTAATTTTATTTTTTTTATAATTTAAACAAACAACATAATTTTTATTCTTTTTTTTTCTTTGTGTATAGTTACACGTCAGAAATTCCGATTGTAAGTAGCGTCAGAATTTTTTACATTCAACCACCAAGACTCCTAGTAATAACATATCATCATAGGTACTAGAGTACTGTGGTTGTGGCTTTAGCTTTATGCTTCGTTGGTCAACAACGGATTCGAATTCTAACAAATTATTATTTGGATATCTCAACTACAATGTGAGAAACTTTACTTAGTTATTTTATTTTTGTTTCAGCTCACTAGAAAGAAGTGGTGTGGATTATTTGTGTGACTGACAATGGACAAGAAGATCTAGGTGAAACTTTGGATTCTGCAATGAAAATTAGACAAGCGAGACTAAATTTATATACTAAAAATAAACTACTACATATGAGAATAGAGATGAGAGAGAGAGAGATAGAGAAAGGGGGTGGAAAAATACCAGGTGGGTGAGAGAGAGATAGACAAAAGGGGTGGGAAAACACCAGGTGGGTGCAAACGACTAAACAAGGTAGGGATCCTAGAATTTGGAACAAAGATGAGTATCATCGATTGGAGCTGGATTCTTTCTCCGTATTAGTTGATAATCTCCCGGTTGATATATCAAAACGGGAATTGTTCAGTTTGTTCAATTGGACGGGCAGGATTAAAGATATTTATCTTGATGGAAGAACAAGAACGGCCAGATCTATCTATTCGCATTTGTCCGGTACACCACAAAGGGGGGAGCTTTGAAGGCTGTTGTAGAAATGTATCATATGGTGTTGAGAGGAAAAAGAATTTTTGTAGCAGAAGCAAAGTATAGAAGGAAACCTGAACTGAAGAAGATCAAAGGCAAAGAAGTGCAGGATTTCACAAGATAAATAGAGGAAGGTGGATCTCAACAGCACAGATACAACGAAGGCGGAAGAGCATGTAGATAAGTCTTCAAGGGACGCGTATGTCACGTACCCAAATAAGAATGGATGGTCGAAGAAAATAGAAATACCGGTGGCAAAAGAAAATATTATATGGTTACAAAGGAGTATAATGGGATGCACAAAGAAGATGATCAGTTTTCAGGCTCTACGTCAAAAGATCCATAATGAATGGCCAGACATAATGCATGTAAGGGAATTGGGTGCATACAAAGCGATGCTAACGTTTGACACATTAGCTAACGCGGAGGAAGCATACACTTTCAGAATGAATGATCTATTAAAATTGTTCTATATGGTATGGAGATGGGATGAGAGTGAGAGGAGTGAGACAAGAAGAACATGGTTGGAATGCTACGGAGTACCATTGCATGCATGGTCAACGGAGACTTTTACAAGATTAGGAAATTCATGGGGTAAGGTGGTAAAGTGTGATAATTTAACGAAATCGTGCAGCTCGTTTAGTGTTGGTCGTGTCTTGATAGATACATGTATGTTTGATATGATCAACGAGTAGATTCTTGTTACCATTGGTGCGAGCGAATTCGATGTTTTAGTGAAAGAGGTAGGTAGAGAGGTATATCGGGAAGAATGTTTTCCGAAGAAGAAGGTTGACCAAGGAGATAAGCACATAGTGGTCAGGAAAAATGTGCAGTATGTTGATATAAGGGATGTAGTCAGTGGTGGCATTGAGCCGATGATGGAAAGATGGGATCCGGCGACAAGGCTTATAGTGGAGAAACAATTGAGTGATGAACAAGACAAGGGCAAAGTAGTGATTTTGCCTTCTGAATTGAATGAATGGAATATTCAGAATTGTCATTATGTGAGCATTGATTACGCGCGAACAAAGGGGAAGGAGATCTCAGTGGGGCCAGGTGCAACTATCCAGGAGGTGGATTCGAATTGCGGCAATTATGAGGGGGTTTAAAATGAGATTTCAAATGTTTATGGAAGGGAGCTTATTGGGTTTGTTGCAAAGAAGCCCAATGTGTTGAAAATCAAGGATGACAAATATAAGGAGAGTAAAGCCCATTTGGAGGAAGGTAGTATTGGGCTTCCTATATCCAAACCGGTTAGGTCTGACCCGGTAGAGGACCTGACCCACTTGAATGAAGAAACACTGAGTGCAGCATGCTCCCTTGTTAGTAACCAGCTGCAGCGGAGAAGAGAAGAAGAGGAGAGTCCAGGTGAGAGTGCAGCCGCGCAGGGCCAACGGCCTGCAGCGTAGGGAGCCGGGGAGACGTAGCGAACGACGGGCAGGCAGCCGGCGTTAACGCGGCAGTTCTGTCCCCTGTAGGCAAGAACATGGGATGAAGCAATGAAGAGAAAGACCAGGTCCATGGGAAGATCACAATAGCACACCAGTTTGAAGAAGGGAATCGATGGAGAAGGAATCTAAAAGGGTACGAGATGGAAGGAAAACGACCGTTTGAAGCAAACCAGGAGGGGCGGGATCCCAATGGTGTCGGCGGTAGGGCCTTGGTGGCAGGACTGGGAGAAACAAAC
The DNA here is from genome assembly GCF_059453495.1 of Arachis ipaensis. Lineage (NCBI taxonomy): Eukaryota > Viridiplantae > Streptophyta > Magnoliopsida > Fabales > Fabaceae > Arachis > Arachis ipaensis. The sequence goes on from NC_142441.1 coordinate 134,198,256, forward strand.
GGTGATGGGCAGGGAGGGGAAAACGAAGACCAAATAATACAAAAGACTGACACAGAGGCGAACACGAACGAAGGTTTGGCGATGTACAGCGGCAACCAAATCCAGAGTCGAGAATAGAAAATGGTAGAGAACAAAGAGGCTTGGAAATTGGCGGTAGAATCAGGTGCGATCCCATGCAGCGATGAAGATGATATTATGGCAATTCTTCAAGAGCAAAATAAAGTATTAGATATGAAACGGAGACAGTCGAAACAAAAAGAGAAAATCAGAAGAAGTCGCCCAAAAATCCGTAAACAGGTGTGTAATAAAATATATAAATGATTTTGAGCTCTTAGAATGTTAGGGGTTTGGGAGGAGTTGAAAAATTGAATATGATAAAAAAAACTTAAAAAATAAGTATATAATATATATGTTGGGTTTGATAGAAACAAAAAAAGAGGTGGTAAATAAATTTGATGTAGCAAGTATTTGGGAGAATGATAGAGCTAGCTGGGAGTGCGTTAATTCAATTGGAGATAGGTGGGATGAATCTGTTTTTAAATTGATAAATTGCTACAAAGGAGATAGGTGGTAATGTGTAGAAGGAGTGATGACTAAAGATAACTTTCACTGCGCGTTTTGTCTGGTATATGGACCGCATGTGAGAGATGAAAAACTTTTATTATGGGAGGAATTTAGTTATATTATAGGTAGGAGTGTTCGCGGTGCGGTTTGGTTCAGTTTTTTTAAGAAAAAATCATCTGATCCAATGTTATATTAATAGTGCGGTTCGATTTGGTTTGATTTTTTTATTAAGACCATCCGAACCAAACCAAACCAATTAAATTCGATTTGGTTCGGTTTGATTTGTTCGATTTTTAAATTGTTTTGAAAACCTATCCTATTCTAATCATCAAATCATATCTATGGTACTAAAATAATTAACAATTTCGCAAAATCAGCAGATGCAGATGAAACAATGATCAACTTAACTCATAAATCACTAACAAATTAGCAGAAGCACAAAAAATTAAAATCATTAACAATTTTGTTGCAAAAACAGCGAAACAGATAGAACAATAATCAACTTGAACTGAATCAAGAAAATCAAGAAATACAACCAAACTAATTCCAAAAATTTTGCAAAAATGGTGCACCAATTCCAAACTGAATCAAGAAATAGAACCAAATTGAATAAAAAATACAACCAAACTAATTACAAAAATGTTCATGTGGTGCACCAATTCCACAAATTCTTCCTCTTTCACCTTCCCCTTTCCTGCATTAACATTAAAGAAACAAAACGTTCAGAATCACCCCTAAACCAGAATTTTCCTAAATCAAAACAGAACAAAAATTTCAAAATTTAAAAAGCAAAATCAGTATCAACAACTCTACAATAGAATCAAGAACAGGCCAACCAAGTGTTCATTACAAATTAAAATCAATACGAAGACTAAACCAGAATCAATAAAAATAGAATCAGAACAAAAAAAACCCTGAGACTTAGGCTCCATTATAGAGGACGACGGAGGTGCAGGATGGTGAGACGGCGGTGGCGGCAACGAACCGAAGACTAGAGAGACTGGACAGATCAACGGCAAACGAGAGACGAACGACGAACGGCGGCGGCTTCGACTGCGTCTGGTGCGTGCTGCTGCGGTTTGTGGAGGAGATGGCTGCTGGAGAGGTGGTGTGTGGAGCTGTCGAGGATGAGGGAGAAAGAGAAGCGCTACGAGCCTACGAAGAAGAGAGAGGAAGAGAAAAGGACCGCGCCACCGCGATGGTGCTGTTCGGCGGCGTCGATGGAAGAGAAGAAGAAGGAGGAGCTTCCACTGAGATTCGGCGCTAAAGAGACTAAGAGAGGGATCGAGGGAGTTAGGGTTTCTGCTAGGGATGGCTGCGGCTGGTTTAGGAGGAAGTGTGGAGGGAGGCTGCTTTTATAGTAGTGTTTTTAATAATATCAGTTCGGTATTTTTCACCAAAATCGGAAACCAAACCGAACCGTAAAAAAACTGCCAAAAATTATTTTTTCGGTTTTTTCAATTTTTGGTTTGTTCAGTTATCAGTTTTTTTGCATGTAATTAGATGTACGTATAAAATAATTATTTTTACTAATTTAAAATTATATGATTAGATGTACGTATAAAATTATTTTACACTGATATTGTAGTAAAATTAAATTTTTAGAATAGTGTCTGCTTTTAATACGTAATACATATATGTAAAGTATCTAATTTTGCATGTGATTTATATGTATTATTTTATTCCAAAAATTTATAATACCTAATTTTATTGTTGTTACAACTGAAATAATTTTGTTCTTATAATGGTACCATCGTTCTAATACTATAAAATTAATTTTTAAGCAAATCACCTCTGAAATAAAAGGAAAAAAAGTTATAAAAATTAACTTTCATATTAATTGGAGAACATTTTTTCATAGGTAATAAATGATTTTATGCATTTTATTCATTTTTATTAAATATATTTAAATAATTATTTAAAAAAATGTTTTTTTATGACTAAACAAATAAAAAAAGACAAAAGCCAAACACCTAATCTAAATCAGAAAGAGGTAATAGTCTAAGATCACACTAGACTCAACCCAAATAACATGATTAGAATTACTTCGAACCTCATATTTAGTCAACCAATCTGCAACCATATTCACTTCACAAGCAACCCATTTGAAGTGCACAATTCATTCCCGATAAAGGAGCTTCTGGATTTTGAACATAAGATCACCGACATTGGCTTTGCAAAAATCATCACAACCAAGAAGAATAAACAAAATATCAAGACAATCCATTTTACAAACAACCTCTTTAATGCCACAATTCCAAACTAAAAGCAAATCTCTCAAAATCACAAATAATTCACATCGAATAATAGATCAAACAAAAATACTTCCTAAACAATCTAAAATCTAGCAGCCATTAGAATCTCTAATAATACTAGCAAAACCAGTCCATGAAGGTTAGCCACAATACTAGCATTACAATTAATTTTAAACTAATTAAGTGCAAGAGGTTCCTAACCAACTCGGTTCTTGATGGTTTTAAAGAAAGAACTTCTAATAGTAGCCAAATAAAATTCATTAGCAGCAATTCTAGCATTTGCAACAACCTTTTGATTTGACCATGAGTTATTGACATTAAAAATGTCATTGCACCTATGTCTCCAAACACACCACAAATTGGCACCAACAATGGCCTCTCTATTAAAAAGAATCAAATGACACCAAATCTCAAAAAAACTCCTCCCAGTCGTCTCAAGAAAACTTGGATCCAACATATTCCAAATAATTTTGGATATCACACAATCCCTAAGACAGTACTCAATCGTCTTTATGTCCTCCTTCCATCTTGGGCAAATATCCGAATTAGACAAATGATGCTTGTGACAAAAAGCCTCAGTGGGAAGAGCATCATGCAAGCTAAGCCACATATTGAAGTTAATTTTTTTTCGGAATATTGAGACGCCGCAACCATCTCTAGTTATTGTAAACCCGAAAAAATTAATAAATAATTATTTAATAAATTAATTATTCTTCAAAAAAAATTATAAAATTGAATTTTATAGTTTTGAGAGGTAGAAATACTTAAAATATGAATTTTGACACTAATTTTAAGAATTTTGGCCCAAAACCGAGTTAATAGACCGAACCAATTGAATTGGATCCAAACCGGGCCCAAGGCCCAACATATAAATGCAAGTACTCAGCTTTCTTCCCCCTTTCATATCCATTTCATGCTGAAACTTGGGGAAAGGGAAGCAAGCAAGAACCCTAATTCCCTTCAACCTTCAATTCCACATATCTCTCAATTCGGAGCTCCAATTGCCACACCGTTTGTGGCCGCTTGACCACCGCGTCGAACTCTTTAAAACCATCTGAATGAAATGGTAAGAAAGTTTTATTTTTCCACCCAGTCTTTTCTCTCTTTAAATTTTGAAAATTTGGTCTGGGATATTGATGGTTGTGGTGTTTTGATGTTTTAGGATCAAGCTAACTTGAGAAAATTGTTAAATTTTGTCCAAAACAACTGTGGATAAGGTAAGAAAACTATTAGACCCTTGTAAATTATTGAAATTAGAGAGATTTGTGTTGATTATTGTGAACATGATTGAAATTAGATTGTATACTTGATTATTGAAGTCAATTGAAGGTCTTTAGTGCTTGAGTTGGAGTAATTGTGGCCGGAATAGCTGAATTGAAGCTTTGGAATCTTTGGAAGCTTGTGTAGAAAAATGGTTTTGAGGTGTTTCGGGTCTAGGGAAGAATCGGTCAAGGTATGGTTTTGGTTTCTCATAGTTAATATATAATGTCACGTGAAAACTTAGGCTAGAAGACCTTAAGACAGTGATGAATTGAACGAATTATTGATTGAATTGTATATGTGATATATGAATTGTGAATGAAGATTGAGTGAGTTGTATGTGTTGGGGTATGATTTGATGATTATAAAATGATGATAATTGTTGATGTTGCTGAGGTTTGATGAAGATTGAAAATGATGGATTGTGAATTGAATTGAACAATTAAGCGTGGAATGATTGAGAAATAATGTAGGAGCAATTGGTATTATTTTGGTTGTGAAATTAGTGGTTTGGAATTGAGAATTTTGGAAAACTAGAGCTTTTGTAAACTTTGGTAAAAATTGATTTTCGACCAATTTCGGCAGGCCATAACTTGGCGTCCGAACCCTCAAATTTTGTAAAACTAGTTTTGAATGAAAATTGGGTCCGTGAAGTTTACAATGTTCAAAGAACAGACTAAAAACAATTTTTAACATAAAGTTATGTGCATTTAAAGTTTGGTGCAAAAAATTGATTTTTGCAGACTTAACAGCTTTTCTGGAAAACACAAGGCATGTGTACGCGAGAATTCTTTTTGTTTAACATCACACTCGCGTACGCATGTGGTGGATGCATACGAGACTATGTCAAATTTTCTATCATGCGTACGCGAGAACGTGTATGCGTACGCGAAAGTGCCTTATTTACACTTATGCATACGTATGCGGGGACCCCCTTTTGTTTCATGAGCTTGCATATGCAGATGTTGCTCGCGTATACAACTCTAGAATTTTAGCACTCATGCGTACGCGAGAGTGGGAATGCGTACGCATTACCCATGTTTTGATGAAAAATACAGTTTTTAAGATTTAATTTTTCTAGTTTTTCAAACCTCTTTAACACCTGGTTAGAGTCTGGTAGCGAGTTTTTAAGCGTTAGAACAAGGGTGGATATGTTGAATAAGTTGAGGACATATTAAGAAGAAATTGCAAATTGAATGAGACATGAGTTGATGATGGTGATGGCAATGATAATAATGAATTTAAAATCTAATTGGCTTATGTATTTGGATTATCTGTTGACCCTCTGCCGCAAGATGTGACCGGACATTTTAATATCTCGGGTTCTCCCATGGGCATATATATATAAATTTGAGTTTGGGGTTCTCTCCATGGATAAATTGAGCTTGGGGTATTCTTCATGGATATTTTGAGCTTGGGGATGCGCGCACAGAGGGACTGTCCAGGCTTAGCTATCAGGACATGTCAGGTTGGCTATGTAACCGACAAATGAGACTCATTGACAAACCCCAATTTGACGGTTTGTTTTGCCTTGAATTTAGAACATTTTGATAACCTTTTGTCACAGGTAGCCTAAGAATTATCATGGTTTTGTTATCTCTTCCATGATTGTGCTTAAGTGTAAAAACATGCTTTTTAAGCCTTATTTTGGTGAATTCTAGTTTCTGTTTGATTCCATAAGATGCCTTGATGTGTTTGCTAGTAATTCCAAGGTTGAAATAGGCTAGGCATGGATCAAAGGAAGCAAGGAAGGAAGCATACAAGTGGAGAGAAGCATAAAAAGTCAAAGAAGCAAAGTCAGCCATGCACGCGCACGCGCACAAGGCGCTCGCGCGCACATTGCAGAATCGACCAGGGACGCGCACGCGTACCATGCGCGCACGCGCCGATGCTGGCACATGACCTCATTAATGCAACACGTGCCTGGCGATTTGAGAGGGTTTCTGAACCCATTTTTGGCGCCAAATTGCTAAGGGAAAGGAATAAAAGGATGAAGGATTAAGGAGAAAGGATCATTCATCACTTTCATACTTTTAGATACTTTTCATACTTTAGAAGTTGGAGATAATTAGTTTAGTTTTAGCTTTGTAGTTAGTTTCTAGAGAGAGAAGCTCTCTCTTCTCTCTAGGATTAGGATTAGGTTTAGGTTAATCTCTCTTCTTAGATCTAGGTTTAACTCATGCTTTGATTCACTTTTCATTCACCAATTCCTAATCTTCTCCTCTTCCTCTTTCTAGATGTGTGCTTTAATAATTGTAATTCTTCATTTTATTTTGGATATATTGTTGTTCCTTGGTTTTCTTTCAATAATGCAATTTGAGGTAATTCATGATAATTGTGATTTCCTTGATTGTTGTTGTTAATTCTTTACATTCAATTGTAGTTAGAATTCATTCTTGTTGTGATTGACTATACTTTTCTTTTGTGCCTTCCAAGTGTTTGATGAAATGCTTGGTTGGATTTTAGTATAGATTTTGTTCCTCTTGGCCTAGGTAGAGTAATTAGTGACACTTGAGTTATCTAGTTCCTTTGTTGATTGATAATTGGAGAGATTGCTAATTGGTTTGGAGTGCACTAAGGCTAGTCTTTCCTTGGGAGTTGGCTAGGACTTGTGGCTCAAGTCAATTCATCCACTTGACTTTCCTTTAATTAGTAAGGGTTAACTAAGTGGTAGCAATGAACAATTCTCATCACAATTGAGAAGGATAACTAGGATAGGACTTCTAGTTCTCACACCTTACCAAGAGCCTTTTATAGTTGTTAGTTTATTTTCATTGCCATTTACTTTTCGTGCTTCTTATCCAAAACCCCAAAATAACTCATAACCAATAACAAGACACTTTATTGCAAGTCCTAGGGAGAACGACCCGAGGTTTGAATACTTCGGTTTATAAATTTTAGGGGTTTGTTTTAGTGACAAACAACTTTTTGTATGAAAGGATTAGTGATTGGTTTAGAAACTATACTTGCAACGAGACTTCATTTGTGAAATTCTAAACCGTCAAAAATCTAATCATCAAAATGGCGCCGTTGCCGGGGATGTGCAATGGTGTTATGCTATTGGTTATTATACATATGTGAATAGTGTAAATAGTTTGTCTTTTGCTTGTTTATTAGATTTTGTTAGTTTTATTTTGTTTTTCCATAATGAATTCTCACCTTGGCTATGAGTTTGGCTCTAATTGTGTTGTAGGAAATGTGGACTTTAATGGCAACATGTACCAAGGATGGAACACTCCAAGATGGGAGGAGCCTCAAGGAATTGATCACTCCTATTGGCAACAACCTCCGGACACTTATAGGTACAATTTCCATCCTAATGCATGCCAACTTAGCGGCTATGATGATTCTTTTTGTGACACTCAACAACCACCATCATATGCCTATGAATCTCATCCTCAACATGAACCTCAACCATTCTCACAAGCCTTCCATCACCAAGCACCACCCCATGACCCATATCCATCATATAACCAATCATCCATACCATATTTTTATGGCCATTATGAGCAAGAACCTCTAGAATCACCACAACCATATCAAGATTACTCCCAAGAACCACCTCAATACTCATCATCTCCGTACCTTTACCAAGAAGAACCATCTTCCTACCATGAACCCTCCCTCCAAAATAATGAACCTTCCTATTCACCCCAAGCCCCAATAGACGATCCTCTCACTTTGTTACTCCAAGGACAAGAAGCCATGAAGCGGGATACACTTGAGTTTGTGACCAATTTGACCAAGGTGGTGCACACTTTATCCCACCAATGCTTGAACACTCAAGGTACTTCCATGACCACATGGGAAAAGTCAAAGGAAGAGCAAAGCATGAAGGAGAAATTGGAAAATTCGGTGGAAAAGGAGGAGTCAAATTTTGTGTTGGAACAATTGGAGGAGCCTATGATCATTGAAGAAAAGGAAGAGGTGGTTGAAGATTTAGGAGATGTTGAAAGTCCAAGGGAATGTAGCCTCATGGAGCACTCTTCCAAGGAGCTCGATATTGAAGTTGAAGAAGGTGCGCAACCTCTAAGGCATACCGTCGTCGGAGACTTGGAAGAAGTTTATCAAGAAATGGATTCAATCATGGATGAATTTCTCTCTACAATGGAATCCTCTCCCATTGGACATAGAATTGAAAGTATAAAAGAGTGTGCACAACCTCCCATACCCTTGGTGAGCAATGAGAAAGAGAGCTACCAAGAGGAAAACGTTGACATGGTGTATATCGAAATTGAAGAATATGAAGAGGTTGACCAAGAAATGGATTTATTCATTAATGAATTTCTATCCAAAATTGAACCACCTCCCATTAGGCAAGAAATCAAAGTTCTTGAAGACAACACCAAGTCATATGATAAAAAGGGAAAGGTTGAAATCAAGGAAGCTCGCAAAGAGGTGGAAACAACTAAAGAAGAGCACAAGGAAGTAGACCTTGCATTATCTAAGTGTGGGGAGGTCTCCCTTCCCGAGTCACCATCCAACACAACATTCAAGTGGGTAAAATTCTTATCCATAAGCTTTACCTTCTCGCTTGAATATGGTTTGATTGAAACGGATGGACAACTTAGAGCTCTTTGTGGAATTAAAAGCAAGAATGAGTTGTGTAGTGGTTGCAAGTTAGGAATTAGGCTCATTAAGGTCAAGGTTTCAAGGCATAGGAACGATGATTGGAAGAATACCACTTTGCATGGGTCTCCAAGGAAGGCTTGGTATATTAAAGAGAATTCCATATGCCTACCACCCGGAAGGAAAAAGTATGAGAATCAAATTGAAGACGGGTGCGAAGATAAGATATGGGACCCCGGCTCGCTGAATGAAGATCAACTATGGGGACTCATATCTTGGGTAGAACTTTGCCCAAGCTTGACGAAAATGGTTGGAAACTCTGTCAACCAATTGAGAAGCAAAGATCCTTGGAGATTCAAGGATGAGTACAAACATAAGCCACCATGACAATAAGCATCTCAAAATGTCCAACTTAAGGACTTAAACTAAAAGTGCTAGGTGGGAGACACCCCACCATGGTAAACTCTTTCCATTCCCTTTTAAATTTGCCTAATAAGTGATTTGAGTTACCATTGTAGGTAGATGTTTCATACAAATTTGTTTGTACAATTTAATTGTTAGCTTAGTCACATGCATGTTGTGTTTAGTAGTAGATGAATAATATCGAAAATTGCATTTTTTGTGAATTCTATGATGGTTGAGTGAATAAGAGTTGTGAATACTAAGGGGAGCCCCAGCAAAAAAAAAAAAAAGAGGGGCACAGACGCGCACTACATGCGGGCGCGCCGACTGTTAGATCCTGGAAGTTTGCGCGGACGCGCACCTGCCGCGTCCGCGCCGATTTGCTGCTGCAAATGCTTGGGCCAAATTCCAGAGAGTTAAGCCATTTCTGGGCTAGCTCTAGGCCCCAGGCCCAACCCCATCTGCGCGAGCGCGCGCATCGCGCCAGCGCGCCATTTCACAAATTCGTCAATGTACGCGGACGCGCACTTGCCGCGCACGCGTCCTTGCACGGTGCCACCAAACTAGGCCATGGACCAGAGAGTTGGGCGTGCCTCAAGCCCATTCTAAGCCTAAGGCCCAATCTCATGTACGTGTGCACGCACTGTACGCTCACGCGTAGATCTCCATTCCCCTCAATGCACGCGGACGCGTACTTGCCGCGTGCGCGCAAATCTAGTGGCGCGACTCCCAGGCCATTCCCCAGAGAGTTAGGCCTGAGTTGGGCCAACTCTAAGCCCCTGGCCCAACTCCATGCACGCGTGCGCGCACGGTACGCGCACGCGTCCTTCCCTCTTTTTGCTCATCCCCGCTTAAGCGCGTTGTACGCGCACGCGTAGGGACCACATTCTATCAATGGGCGCGGACGCGCAAGGTGCGCGCACGCGCCAATTCAAAAATCGGGATAACCCTAGCTCGCGAGGCACACTGCGCAGTCACGCAACCCACCCCTCCCAACCTCCATCTTCTTCTCCTCGCCCCATCTGTCATCGCAGCAACAGCACCGCCTCCGCCGCCGCGCCATCCCCGCCGCCGGCGACTCGCCCTCCCTCATCATCACCTCCTCTTCCCCTCTCACCACTACCCGTTCCCTCTCTCTCCCTCTCACTCCTCTCAACCACGCCGTGACCAATCCCTCCGCCGCCACCCCGTCTTCACTGCCGGCGGCGCGCTTCCCCCTCTCTGCCCCCTACACATCCTCCTTTCCTTCTCCCCTCTCACCATCACCCTTCCCCCCTCCCCTCAGTTTCTCATCCCTTCGGCCGAACCACCGCGCCACCGTTCACGGCGGTGCCAGTCTGTCTCCGCCGCCCCCCCCGCCTTATCGTCGTTCTCCCCCCTTTTTTTTTCATTTTCGGTTTTGCCGGCTCCTAGGTTCCTGCTCCATTTCTGCTATCTCTGTTTCTATTTTTTCCCTTTTTATTTGTTCAATTATGTTAGTTCCTAGAATTGCATGTTAATTAGCTAAATTCCAATTTTGCATGTTAGGATTAGTTAGAAATACTTGCGGTTAGGTAGCTAGGACTGGATAGAGGATTCTAGGCCTGCTAAGTGCTCCGTATGTGCTTACTTGCTGTTTGTCTGTTTGACTGTTGTATGCTGCTTTTGGACTGCTTTTTATGCACTTCCTATTGCCTGCATGCTGTACCACTGCTGCTGTGCTTAATTGATGCTGCTTTCTTACTATTTGTGCCACTCTGCTATCCGGGAACGTCCATTTTTAAGCCGGAATGCTGCCCGATTTTCAAGGAAATTAGTTTCATTTTGATCTTTATTTCAGTTTTGGGCAAATTTCCGTTTCCTTTTTGACTTCCCGGATTTGCACAATCCTCGTGAACATGGACCGCAACTTCTCGTTCAATTGAGCCTACATATCATCATATCGCTAATCCATTTTTCTAACTCACTAATTTCTTTCACCATTTTACTTACACTCACTTTTAACCCTCTTTAACAATTCTTTCATGAATATGATGATATTAGTGCCTTTTGCATATGAGGTGTTACCTTTAATGAGGATTACGGTTTTGGTTCAGTCACTTATGCTTACTTGTTCACTTTTACATATTCAGTGCAACATCATGATTGCTTTTTGATAATGGTATCCTGAACATGTCTTCTTTGTTACATGCTAAATGTTTTATATATTCTATCACATTCTTTTCAGGATGTCGGATAAAGGCAAAGCCATAGCCACCGCCTCTAAAAAGAGAAAACACTCTACCCCCTCCATTCCTTCCATCTACAAGAACTATGCTAGGAATCCATTGCAGGACGAGGATAAAGAGAATCAGCAGTTACCTTCTACCAATCCGGGCAAATTCCCCAATCTCTACTGTGAGCTTCGGTTCTCTAGATATCGAACCACGAAGCTGAATATTGAGAAGAAGTTGCTCCTACCTAATGATGTGAGACGGCGCATTAATGGTCGGATCCTTGAGTTAGGAATTGACTTTGTTGACCGGGATTTGGGTGACATTAATATATCTTGGGTGAAGGAATTCTACTGCAACTTCTTCCGTCCGACCTTGGATTCAGTTCAGGTGAGGGGTAAAGAGATTCTGCTCACCGAGACCGCCATTGGGGAGGCACTACATTGCCGGCACATTCCACATGACCAGTGCGCCCATCATCAGGCTAAGATAGCCATCCATACCATGACTTTTGATTATGAGGCGCTTCGGCGCGTGATTGGGATACCGGAGGCTTCTTGGGTTATGGATGCGGGCAACACCAAGCCAAAGGGGATGTTGTTCACTCATTTGACTAGGGAGGCCAAGACTTGGCAGATGATCTTCGCCCACTACGTCCTGCCTACCACCCACTTTTCTGAGGTCCCCATGGAGATGCTTCTGCTGATCGGGTGTGTTATGGAAGGGAAGGATGTCTCCTTCCCTAGACTTATCCGACAGTGCATGTGGCGGGCGCATATTCGTGGCCTACTTCCGTTTCCTACACTGGTCACGAGTATGGCAGCCCTGGCTGATGTCCCGTGGTTAGATGATGATGTGCGACCACCACCAGCTGATGCGGATGACAGGGAGATTACTATCCCTGGGGTGTTTGGGTGCACGAGAAGCCACCTGCTAGCCGCCGCTCTCGGGCTAGGGCTGTCATAGGGACACCTTCACCACCAGCCCCTGCAGCTGGCCCATCCTCTTCCACAGCCGCAGCTCCTCCGCCATCTACAGACCCTCCAGCAGCACCTGAGCCTACCTATCTCCTGGTCCAGCGTCTCTTCCGGTTCTTAGAGCGAGAGCGACACCATGTCAGACGCCGTTTGGATCGGATGGACCAGGCCCTTATCTCTCTGGGCGCCGAGCTACCTCCGCTTCCCGATTCTCCGGCCTCCGATGAGCAGGATCATCAGGAGGAGGACGCGGAGGTACCAGCTCAGCAGGATGCCCCTGACACTACAGAGCCAGCACACATGGAGGCACCACCTCAGACACAGGAGACTCAGCCGGTCCCACGGCCACAGACAGAGCCAGAGCCTATCGTTGTACCTCCCACTGATCCTCCGGTTTAGCATCGAGGACGATGCTTCATTTTAAGTGTGGGGAGGGCACCGGTAGCATTATTTGGGAACCGGTGAACTTTTTCGGCCTAGTTATCTCATTTTGCACATTTTTGTATATATTTTGATGCATTTCTAGTTTTTGGATACTTTTATTGCTTATTTTGGATTTTAGATATTTCGACGCTTTTGGATATTTTTAGATATTTTGGATGATAGATCCCATATTTTAGTTTGATTTTTCTTTATACATTTTTGCATATCCCCTTTTGTATATTCTCCTTTTAGTTTGTGGTTGTGATTAGAAATCATGTTTTAAATGAAACTTAGTCACCCCTTTTACATAAGAAATTGGTTTTGGGTGAAAAAGAAAAGGGTGAACTAAGAAAATTTTTTGAATTTTTCAATCACAACAATGCTTAGTCAAACATTGAGGTTTTTCAAGAAGTTTAAATATAGGACATTAACCCAATTGATTGAAAAAAAAAAAGAATTTTTGAAACTTGCTTGAATTTCATACCTTGTGAAGCATGTATTGAATTGAGAACACAAGCTTGTGAGACTTGAGCCTATTAATGTGGTTACATTTTATAACCACTTATTTTCCATTCTTGTGTGAAATTGTTCTCTTTCCATGATTGTGATCCTTAATTTGCTTGATTCTATATATCCGTTTATTTCTTGTGTTTGTGCATTTATATGATTGAGGCCATTATTTCATTTGCCACTTACCCAAATAGCCAACCTTTTACTCTCCATTGTTAGCCAATTTTGAGCCTATGCTTAACCAACTCATCCTTATTTTAGCTCATTACAAGCCCAAGGTGGAAAACCAATGAAAAGTCCTTGTTTGGATCCTTGATTGGCTTAGGCTAGTGAGAGTGTGTATTATTCAAGTTGGTGAGGCTTGGGAACATTGGATGGGATAAAAAGGGGCAATACACTTTTATGTTTAGGAATTGGGAACATATTCATGTATTAATCAAATGTAGAGACCTTATGCATTGATGTTCTTGTATTTAGTTTGAAAGAAAAAAAAAAAAGAAAAAAATATATATATAAAGGAAAGAAAAGAAAAAAAAATGATGATGAAAAGAAAAATAAAATGAAAGAAAAAAAAAAGAGAGAAAAGCAATAAAGGGGACAAAATGCCCCAAAGTGAAGCTCACTAAGAATCAATGCATAAGTATTGAGAAATGAAAAGAAAATGCATGAGTATGTAAGAAAAAGTGAAAAATGGGTAGTTAGAATAGCTCGTATTTGTATAGGTCATTAGATAGGTTGGGTGGGAAAGTCTATGCTAATCAAGGATTCAAATCCTAGCCCACTTGACCATAAATGATCCTATCTTGACCCTAACCCCATTACAACCTAAATGAAAGACCTCATGATGAATGTATGCACGCATTGAATAAGTGTTGATTGTTAGAAGAAAATCAAACTTTGGAAAACATGATTAGAAGAGAATTGAGTGAATTAACCCTTAAACACTTGAGTGAATAGAGCGGATACACATCCGGTGAGGGTTCAAAAGTTCAATCACATGTATTCACCTATATTATCTATATTCTTGCAAGTTTGAACTCTTTTTAACAATTCAATACAATTGTGGTTTGGACTTGGTCCTTATTACTCAGCTCTTGTACTTACACATGCTCTCTTGGGAATTGATTTGTTTGAACTAAGCATTTCCAATTGCTTTAGATAGTTGCATTTAGATAGGACTCATATAGTTTAGTTGCATTCAATAAATGCCATACCCCTTAGCTCCTTCTTATTTTAGCATGAGGACATGCTAAGGCTTAAGTGTGGGGAGGTTGACAAACCCCAATTTGACGGTTTGTTTTGCCTTGAATTTAGAACATTTTGATAACCTTTTGTCACAGGTAGCCTAAGAATTAGCATGGTTTTGTTATCTCTTCCATGATTGTGCTTAAGTGTAAAAACATGCTTTTTAAGCCTTATTTTGGTGAATTCTAGTTTCTGTTTGATTCCATAAGATGCCTTGATGTGTTTGCTAGTAATTCCAAGGTTGAAATAGGCTAGGCATGGATCAAAGGAAGCAAGGAAGGAAGCATACAAGTGGAGAGAAGCATAAAAAGTCAAAGAAGCAAAGTCAGCCATGCACGCGCACGCGCACAAGGCGCTCGCGCGCACATTGCAGAATCGACCAGGGACGCGCACGCGTACCATGCACGCACGCGCCGATGCTGGTACATGACCTCATTAATGCAACACGTGCCTGGCGATTTGAGAGGGTTTCTGAACCCATTTTTGGCGCCAAATTGCTAAGGGAAAGGAATAAAAGGATGAAGGATTAAGGAGAAAGGATCATTCATCACTTTCATACTTTTAGATACTTTTCATACTTTAGAAGTTGGAGATAATTAGTTTAGTTTTAGCTTTGTAGTTAGTTTCTAGAGAGAGAAGCTCTCTCTTCTCTCTAGGATTAGGATTAGGTTTAGGTTAATCTCTCTTCTTAGATCTAGGTTTAACTCATGCTTTGATTCACTTTTCATTCACCAATTCCTAATCTTCTCCTCTTCCTCTTTCTAGATGTGTGCTTTAATAATTGTAATTCTTCATTTTATTTTGGATATATTGTTGTTCCTTGGTTTTCTTTCAATAATGCAATTTGAGGTAATTCATGATAATTGTGATTTCCTTGATTGTTGTTGTTAATTCTTTACATTCAATTGTAGTTAGAATTCATTCTTGTTGTGATTGACTATACTTTTCTTTTGTGACTTCCAAGTGTTTGATGAAATGCTTGGTTGGATTTTAGTATAGATTTTGTTCCTCTTGGCCTAGGTAGAGTAATTAGTGACACTTGAGTTATCTAGTTCCTTTGTTGATTGATAATTGGAGAGATTGCTAATTGGTTTGGAGTGCACTAAGGCTAGTCTTTCCTTGGGAGTTGGCTAGGACTTGTGGCTCAAGTCAATTCATCCACTTGACTTTCCTTTAATTAGTAAGGGTTAACTAAGTGGTAGCAATGAACAATTCTCATCACAATTGAGAAGGATAACTAGGATAGGACTTCTAGTTCTCACACCTTACCAAGAGCCTTTTATAGTTGTTAGTTTATTTTCATTGCCATTTACTTTTCGTGCTTCTTATCCAAAACCCCAAAATAACTCATAACCAATAACAAGACACTTTATTGCAAGTCCTAGGGAGAACGACCCGAGGTTTGAATACTTCGGTTTATAAATTTTAGGGGTTTGTTTTAGTGACAAACAACTTTTTGTATGAAAGGATTAGTGATTGGTTTAGAAACTATACTTGCAACGAGACTTCATTTGTGAAATTCTAAACCGTCAAAAATCTAATCATCACTCATCAGTCATAGAATAGGCATACATCATGTGCATTTGAATGTTTTGCTTGAGTATGCTTTGTTTTGGTTTGCCTAACTGCTTAATTATGCTTATCTGCTACTTGCTTTACTTGCTGTATTTTTACCCTATCTGTATTTTCTTTATTTGATTTGTATGTGTATGTATGTGAGAGACCCTCTTTTGGAGGAGGCGTGATGAGGATTGTTTCACCGGTGTTTAGGAGGTTGAGGTGGCAGAAGGTGAAGAGTTAGATAAGAATTTGAAATCCTTTAGATAGATTACCGAACCTTTTCGTTTAGAATGAATTTTAAGTTTGATTCTGAGTGTCGGAGTTCTAGGAATGCCTCTGACTTTCTCGAGACCTTATAATTAATTATATGGGTACTTTTACCATACTGAAAATCTCCAGTTCTCATTCCATACATATTTCAGCTATTTTTCAGATATAGGTCGAGAGGCACCTTGTTGAGCGTCTGAAAATCCTATGTGCAAGCGAAGATACACTTATCGGTTGCTATATTTTGTTTTTAGGCTATGTATATATGTAAATAGAATTCTCCTCTTGTATATAATGTATTTTGTCCCTCCTAGAGGTTGATATGGAGAAACAGGTGTTTATTTTGTAGTTTGGGATGGACTTTTAGGTTGTATATATGTATGTATACTCTGGCTGGCCTTAGCTTCGCAGGCCGAGTCTGGAACTTGATATTTGTATCTCTTGGAACTCTGTTCTTTATATATATGCTTTAGCTTTCTTTTCGATGTTGTCTATCCATTCACGTGTAGTTATGCGAGTGTGATGCGATTTTTTGTTACGCTTTTGTTTAGCTTCTTCTTCAAGGCTCCTAGTTATAATTCCTTTCAACTATATATATGTATACGTCTTTTACTTTTAGAGGTCGTGATACCTCACCACCATTGCTTTATGACTTAAGCGTAAGGCTCTGTGTGGTAGGGTGTTACAGTTACTATGATCATCCCATTTAAATTTCAGCTTGGCAAGCCATCGATAACCTTCTCTAGCGCTATAAACTTTTGTTGAAGCCATCCCCCAAAACCATCCTGGTTCATCCCCAACATGACTAAAAATAGTGCAATAGCAGATAAACTGTTTGATTTCATCCGGAATCAGAGTAGCTAAACAATCCATGTTCTAAAACCCATGCTTCTACAAATCCTCAATCTTTAAATCAAACTCCAATATATAAACATACGGAACGAGTTCACAAAGCTTTCCAAGAGGAGTCCAATTATCATACCATGCTGATTTTTGAAGACTTCCAATACACCACCGAAAGCCATCTTTGAGGATGTTATAAGCTTCCAAAATATTCTTCCAAACTCTTGAAATATTGCTAGACCGGATGTTGCTGAAAAGAGAAGAATTTTAAAAATATTTATGAGATAGAATCTGAACCCATAATTTATCTCTATTATTGAGGCAATCCCAAACAAGTTTACCAAACAGAGACAAGTTGGTGCATTGAGTGCCTTTTACTCTGAGACCACCTAAGCCTTTCGGAGCAGTTACAACCTCCCACTTTATCAAGGGCAAACCTTTACCACTAGCTTTTTCTTTCCATAAAAATTGTCTTGTCAAATAATCAATCTTGTCCCATGCATAATTTGGAAGGAGAGCAATCTGCATGTTATAGACTGGGATAAAAGTCATAACTGATTTAACCAAGCAGAGCCTACCAGCCTTATTCAGCAAACACCCTTTTCAACTAGTCAGCTTTTTTAAAAAATTTTCCTATTATTTTCTACGTCGTCCTCCTAGAAGCCTTTTCATGACCAATGTTAATTCCCAAATATTTACCTAAATCCTGGCAAAACCGAATACTAGAAACCCTAGAAAGAACATCTTTCCTTCTGCTAAAAACATGCTTTGAGCACTGTGCCTTGGATTTATTAAAGTTCACTTTTAAGCCAGAAGTCTTTGAAAAAGTATCCAAAATCTTTATTACCTCTTCTACTTGAGTCTTGGTAGCTTTACAAAATAATAAAAGGTCATCCACAAACATCAAATACGAGATCTTGGGATCATTTCTTGATGCAAAAACCGGAATCCAAGAGCCCTGCGAGACTTTATAAGAAATTAGCCAAGCTAGCGTCTCCATACAGAGAACAAACAAGTATGAAGACATAGGATCTTCCTACCCCAGACCCCTCTTAGGACTAAAATTCTAAAGCTTATTACCATTCCACAAGATAGACAAAGAAGACGAAGTCACAAAAGTCATGATAAGATTGACAATAATGTTTGAAAATTCAAATATATGGAGAGTAGCTTCTAGAAACCTTCAATACACCCTGTCATATGCTTTTTTTAAATTGATTTTGAAAGCCATAGTTTTCTTCTTAGACTTAGTTTTTCTCATAAAGTGCATAATCTCTTGGGTAATAATGATGTTTTTTGTAGTGCCTCTACCCGGGATAAAACCTCCTTAAAGAGGGCCAATTATCTTATTCAAGAAGGGTCTGAATCGATTCACAAAAATCTTTGTTATAATTTTGTAGATAACATTGCACAAACTTATTGTCCGAAATTTTTTTAAAGAAGGAGCCTCCGATTTTGAAATAAGAACAATAAGGGTTATTAAATATAGTCGCTTTAATAGGTTCACCCACAAAGACATTCTTAACTATCTTCCACACATCCATGCAAAGAGTGTCCCAAAATTTTTTATAAAAAAGGGCTTTACATCCATCTGATCTTGGAGCCCTAGGTAGCGTTTGGTAAAGAGACAGAGACTGAAAGACTGATACTGAGAGACAGAGACTTAGAGACAGATACTGAAATAAATCTCAGTATTCTATTTGGTGCAAAGTGGGAGACAGAAATTGAAATAAGAATGAAACTCTAATTTAATTTGTATAAAGGATAAAATTGGAATTAATTAATTGAAATAAGGGCATTTTAGGTATAAAATGTTATTAAAGTTTCAGTCTCCGTCTTTAAAAATTTCAGTCTCTTGTGTCCCAACTTTTTGGAGGTACTAAAATACTGAAATTTTAGGGATAGAGACAGAAATTTTAGTATCAGTCTCTGAGCCAACAAACATGATACTGAGTTTCAGTCTCCCAGTCTCTGTCCCAGTACCTCAAAACAAACGTTACCTAAAAGAATTCATGTCCATCACAGCTTTTTTTACTTCATCTAAAATTACTGGTTCAACAAGTCTCTGGCAAGCTTCATTACTAAGTGAAAGAATAGGAAAATCCCATTCTCCCTTGTAGCAAATAGTTTTTGAAAGAAAAAATTTGTGTTTGTCTTAAGAACCTTAAATTCTTTTTTTCAAGTATCATCATCCAAAAATAACCCATAAATCTTGTTTCTTTTGCGTCTAACAATAATTTGGAAGTGAAAAAATTTTGTATTTCTATCTCCAAATTTTATCCATTATTTTTTGAAATTTTAGTACCACATGAGTTCTTCTTGCAGAAAGACAGTATTCAAATTTGGATCCAATTTTTGTTCTTTAAGTCGCAAATTCTGATCTTCATAGAATTCCAAAAAGACTTGCACATTATTGAGCTGTTTCTCCAAATTTTTTGAAGATATATTAAAATATTAAGATAAAAAAATTCTCTTATTACAAAATTACAAATTTTTAAAGTAAAAATATATCGATTTAATAAATATATTCATAAAAAATATCAAAATTTGAATTATAAAATGTTTTTATCATATGTATTTCCTCACATTTGGTATATTTTGTAACACGTAATTAATTTTTGGAGTTCATGTTTTTATTTTGATAAATAGAGTATGAAGTCCAAAACAATACAAAAATACGAAAATTAATTTTCATAAAATTTAAAGCTAAAATTTTTTATATATATCCAAAAATAATATTTTATTACTCACAAGATTTGAAGTTAAAGCTTGTTATTAAAAAAATTTACGGTATTGAAGAATTACATGTTTAAATATTTAATTTAATTAAATAAAAGAAAGTTTTTATTAGTCTACTGGTGAAACAAAAATCCAGAAAGTATAAAATAAATGAACATGCATATACATAAAAACAATTTTTTTTCCCACTCCATTAAATATAATTTGTCTTGTAATTAAAAGGTTGGCATGAATTGCGCTCTTAATTTCCTCTCTAGCTGCGTTATCCCACGTAGCATGCCATCTTCTCATGCGAGGGAATCAATTGCCACGTGGTCAAGCATCACAACCCAACAAGTGGAGCAATGAGTGTGGCTTTGTGCTTTGTGGAGTCGGTAACTTATCAGCGACTCTAGTTCTCATTCTCTACTAGGGTCCCTCTTCTCTTCTAAATAGAAACACAATCAATGTATTTAAAAAAAGAAAAGAAAAGAGAATAATGGGATCAGCAACCATTACATTAAGTCATGGGACTCATTGAAGATTGGGCATGTTGCTGCTTACTTAGGCACAAATCATATCTAAATTAAATGGTGGGTCCTTGTATCTTTAAATACAACAGTTTCTGGCAGTTCTTCATCGTGTCCCATCTCCCATGTACAAGATAAAAGATATCACTTGTCACCCACTTCTAGTATCTTGTGTAGATTTGTATTGGACTTGTTAATTCAACTTCTTTTTTTGGCCAAGTCATGGAAAAAGATCCACTTGAAAAAAAAAATTAAAATGGTGCTATAAGTTTCCCTTTTCGATAATAATAATAATAATAATAATAATGTGTTTGCTTTCAGGGTAACTTTATATATATCAATACGATAAAAATATAGATAAATAAAAATATGACATAGAGATTATATTATTCATATTAGTATTATTTTATTTATTTTTAAAAAATATATTATATTATTATTTATACTAAAATATTTTTATAATTAATTTAAAAGGGAGAGAAGATGAACTGGTGTTCCAGATTTGGTTTTTGTTTTTTTAATTATTTAAAATTTAAAAATAAATTTTTTTGCCAACGTTAATTTCATTTTGTTGCTAAAAGAAAATGAGCTTTTAAGCTATTTCACATTATAATAGAATGTCTTAGAATATTTTTTATTTCAAAAATAAAAAATTAAAGTTAATTAAATTTTGATATTTAATAAATTTAAAAGAATAGTATTTGTCAAAAATTAGGAATGCATAAGTCCTTTAATAAAAATAAAAGAATAGTTTTATTTTTTTAATTAATTATAAATATATTTTAAAATAAATAAATAAATACTGACTCGGATACTCTAGTTTATGTATCGTATTTTTATTTGTTTATAATTTTTTTTATCACATCGATATGTATCAATTTATTATGGTACAAAACAAACACCTAACAATAATAACAATAAGTACAGTACATCCTTTTTTTTGAAAGATTCAATCGCGTTATATCGGTGTTTTTGTCTGCCAGCATTTTATTATAACCTTACTTATGGTATATTGATGTTAATTGTTCTTCCCTAAGGCTCCATTCTGTTTTGCAGTTTTGTTGAGAATTATTTTATTAAAATATTAGTAATTTATTATTTTGTTTTATCGTCTGTATTTGATTGATATTACTAGAAGTTCTAACTTAGTTTCTTTATATCTTTCTTTTTTTTCCGATTCCAATGACTAAATCCTAGAAAATTAGGCTGCATTTGTTTACATTTGTTTATAGAGACAGAGACACTGAGACATAAAATTGTGTTTAGCAGAAGAGATATGGACAGAAGAGATATGGACAGAGACAATATACGACACTGAATTAGTGTATTTTATATCCATCCTGACAGAAAGGACTTGGAGACACTAACAAAGAATACAACTTATTTTTTATTTTTCTTTCATTAATCTTGTTAATTTTTCATAATTATATTTTTTATTGTTATATTTTTCATCTCAAATTTTTTAAATGAAAAAAAGAGAATAAATTAAATTTTTATAATTTGTTCTAGTTTATCACCAAATAGAATAGAAGAATACAAAATTTTATGTCTCTGTTTATCAGTATTTTATCCTATTCTATTTTCAGTGTTTTGTCCTATCCTGTTCTTAAAAACAAACGCAGTCTTAAAGAACACAAACGATGTCTAGTAAATGATAAAATAAACACAATTATAAATGGATATATTCTATGATGACTATAATTGTCATGGTTATATATAGTAGTTATGAAGTTTTGAAAATATTTATAAAATATAACTTTTTAGAGTGACCTAAGAATTAAAACTTAAATTTTTTAAAATAAAAATAATAAATAATTATATAATATAAAATATTAATTATATTTATACAATATACTAATTAAATTATTATTTATAAATATTATACAATATACGATAATACCGTGAAAGATTATTATATTAACTTAATTAGTATAATATTTTAATCATTTATAAAATAATAATGATATAATATTTTATGATTTTAATTAATTATATATTGTATAAATATAATTAGTCTTTTTATATTGTATAACTATCTGTTATTTCTGATTCTGAAAAAAATTTAAAATTTAATGCCAACTTCGAGAGCTATACTTTATAATAATTTTTCAACATCCAAAATTCCAATAATGATTCTTTAGGTACTAATGAGTCAAAAAATGATTTTTAATAAATTTTTAAAAATCGTTTATTATTCTATTTTAAATTAATAAATTTGTAAAAATGTAGATTTTTTGGAATTTGAACTAAAATACAAAGTTATATTTCTATTTTTATTCGTTTTGATTTTTTGATATTTTATTTGAATCCAAACGAAAATATTTTCTTATTGACATTTATATTTTAAAGTAGTAAATAGAATCAAGTTGATTCGATTTACTATGTATATGTTGTACAGTAATAAATTGAATCAAGTTAATTTAATTTACATATATATGTTGTATTAGTAATAAATCGAATCAAGTTAATTCGATTTGCTATTGGTACAACATATACATGGTAAATTAATTTTATTTACATTAAAAAAGTATAAATAGATATTATTTGATTCAATTTACATAGAAAGTCAAATAAGACATGCATATAACTAAATTTAGTTTAGGACATTTATGTAATTTTTTTTCTCATTCAATTTATCTATGTAAATTATCATAAATAATAAAAAATAATTAAAATTTATTATTTTTAGCCATAACTTAATTATCAACTCAATTCTTTTAACTAATTTTTTTAGTTTATTAATCTAACAGTATATTTTATCTTATATTTTTAAATATTAATAGCATTGATGGTCAAAATAATAAATTTTAATGCCCTTTAATATTTGTCTTAAATAATGATACATAGCATAAAATATTTGATATTTTGAAAACCAAATAAAAATATATCTAATCTTTTAGAAATCATTTTAGCCATAAAGCATTAACAATTAAATGTTTATCATGATTCACAATGACAATGTCACCGCTCAAGACTCAACAGCTTAAATGTTATATTCAAGGAGTGGCTAGGGCTGACTGGTGCCCTGCTAGGGTTTATGTGCTCCTTTGGAGTGGCTCTTCAAAATTTTCATCGGTGCAGTGTTCAGACTACACAATTGAATATGGAGGCAGGAACGAGAACTGCCAGAGAAAAAAATTCAGTTAGCGATGGAGAGAGCGACAATGAGGTACTAATCGAGGAAGAGGACATCAGAAAAGGGAAGGAAGCATGCGCTAAAAGCCTCATAGGCCGTGTGTTTGCGGACAAAAAGTTTTCTGTGGGAACTATGGAGAACGCATTCAGATCCATATGGAGTAGACCAGAAGGATTCAGAGTTTCGGATAGAGGAGGGAACAAATTCCAATTTTTCTTTGACAATGACAAGGATTTGATGCGGATTGAAAAAGGTTCTCCATGGCTATTTAAAGATTATATCCTTCATGTGAGGAGATGGAATGACTCTGATCGAAGGGAGGAGGGTGAGCTGCAAGGGTTCCCGGTATGGGCTCAATTTTGGGGCTTGCCAGAATGCTATAAAACTATAGAAGTTGGAAGGAAACTTGCTGAGAAAATTGGTGCGGTTATAGAGGTTGGCTTCTACGAAATGAAGGGTGGAGAATCCAGGATACTCAAAGCAAGGGTGGAAATGGATGCATCCAAAAAACTCAAAGATCACGTCTGTGTGATTGGCCCTGAACAACACGCTGTTGAAATTGGTGTGCGGTATGAAAAATTTGGGAGATTCTGCACCTATTGCGCACGGATAGGGCACGAGTCAAAGGGGTGTGAATTACTCGCTACGGATTCAGCAATGAACTCAGTGCGGCAAGACAAAATTGGAGATTGGATAAAAGCTGACCAGATGGGTAAGAGGATTGAAATTGAATGCAATGGTGATAATGCGTCTGGTTCTAACTTGAATGACCAAGGGGACAGACCAAAGAAAAAACCTATGCCTAATTGGTTACTTAATAGCCTCTCAAGTCTCTCTATGAAAGAAACGGTAGGAGCGAAAATGGCCCCAAGGGTGACTAGTTCACATTCAAAGAGCAACTCGTTGATGGAGAATTCGGGAGCGAATTTGGTAGACATAACCTCAGCAAGTACCAAGGAAACACAAGAGGGAGTGCAAGGCCTTATGGCTGTAGAAGAGATTCAAAATGTCGATCAATCTGATTCACAAATAAAGGAGCGATTCAAGCTCAAGCAGATGGCACGAAGAAAAATAGAGGTTTCACACATCAAAGGTGGGGTGAAGAGAAAATTCAATGAGAAAGAAAATATAGAACCGCACAAAAGGATTTGCCTGGAAGAGATCCAAAATACTCGCGAGGAGGTGGAGGGCACCGGCCGTCAAACGGTGCCCCAAGAGTCATGAGAGTTCTAACGTGGAATTGTCGGGGTTTGGGGAGACCCCTGACATTCCATAATCTTAAAGGGATATGTAGATCCCACTCCCCCGAGGTTGGTTTCATCTGTGAAACAAAAAACCAGCCTTGTCGTGTGGAGAACAAGTTAAGGGCATGTGGTTTTGGCGGTTGTTTTCTGGTCAATCCTAATGGCACAGCAGGTGGACTAGCTTTGGCATGGAAAGAGGGCACTGAGGTGGTAGTAATGAACTCGAGTGATTTCTTTATTGCTGCAAAAATCAAGGATGTTACTAGGCAGGAGGAATGGGAACTAATTGGTGTTCACTTTAGTAGCATAGAACAGGTCCGGCACCAGCAATTTGAACAACTCAAACCTGTCCTTCAACAATTTCAAGGCAAAACCATCATTCTTGGTGACTTTAATGCTATCGCGAATACCCAAGAAAAGGAAGGTGGATGTTTGACTTCGGAACCTGCTATGACAGCTTTCAACTCCTTTATAGATGACAACAGTTTTCTAGATCTTGGAATGGTTGGAAGACCGTTCACCTGGTCAAATAGAAGGAGAGGACAAGAGCTTATCCAAGAGAGGCTTGACAGGGTACTGGCAACATTGGAGTGGTGTGAGTCTTACCCTACAGCTACAGTTCTCAGACTTCAAGAGGACGGATCTGACCATGCCCCTTTACTGCTGGACTCTAATCCTCCTATGGAGAAAACAAAACGCAGATTTAAGTTCCAGGAGAGATGGTGTTGGAATGCTGAGGTAAGGGGAATAGTTGAGGAGACGTGGAAAGTGGAAGTTGAGGGTTCTCCTATGTTTATTCTTGCCCAAAAATTAAAGAAATGCAGACATTCACTTGTGCAATGGCAGCAAACTTCTCAGTCAAATTCCCTGCAACAAATCCGGGAGCTCAAGGACCGTTTAGAAGAGCTGAGATCCTCTGGAGTTCAAGGGGGCGAGCAGGTTCAGGGGATTGAAAAGCAGCTTGAGGTGGCCTACCTAAATGAGGAAAGCTACTGGAAAGATAAGTCAAGAATAAAGTGGCTAAAAACAGGGGACCGGAACACCAAGTTCTTCCACCAATTTGCTCGAGTCAGATGTCGCAGTAATAAGATCTGGAGTTTGGTTGGTGAAAATGGGGTGGTGGCATCTACAAACGAAGGTATCGCGAAAGTAGCAGAGGACTACTTCAAAAGTATCTTCTCTGCCTCTGCTATTCAGGATCCGAGACAGGAATTTGAAGAGTTTGTACCGAAGGTAACCCCAAGTATAAATCGGAAACTTCTGCGGCCAGTCTCTATGGAGGAGGTTAAAAGAGCAGCATTTAGCATGCATCCTCAGAGTGCCCCAGGAGATGATGGATTTACAGCAAAGTTCTTTCATACATTCTGGAGCATTGTGGGTAGAGATGTTTTCTCGGCTGTGAAGAGCTTCTTTCTAGGAGGCAGATTACTCAGGAGCTTCAACCATACACATATCTGTCTTATCCCTAAGCTCCCCGGTGCCAGAGACATGTCCCAGGTGAGACCCATTAGCCTCTCTACAGTAGTATACAAGATTATCTCAAAAATCCTTGTCCATAGACTGCAACACTTTATGAATCTCTTAGTTAGTCCGAACCAAAGTGCCTTCCTGAAAGGTAGACTGATTTCGGACAATGTTCTTATTGCACATGAAGTTATGCACTACCTAAAAACAAAGAGATTTGGGAATGTATTTGAGATGGCCATAAAACTGGATATGAGCAAAGCGTACGATCGAGTAGAGTGGCCTTTTCTTTGGTTTATGATGGAACGTCTAGGGTTTGATGCAAGATGGATTGGGTGGATTAAAGAGGTTGTTACGACTGTTTCTTACTCTGTTGTTGTGGAAGGACAACCATTTGGCTATTTTCGGCCAAGTAGAGGTATCCGGCAAGGTGACCCTCTCTCCACGTATCTTTTTCTCTTCTGTGCGGAAGGACTCTCCTTCCTGCTACACAAAGCAGAGCAAAACAGGAGTTTACAAGGGATCCAAATCACTAGAAGGTGCCCGTCTGTCAACCACCTCCTCTTTGCAGACGACTCTATCCTCTTTTGTAAAGCGTCTTCTAACTGCTGTGATAATATTTTGGATTTACTGGGTGACTATGAAAGCTTTAGTGGACAAACAGTCAACCTAAATAAGTCGGCTATATTCTTCAGTAAAAACACTCCACAGAATACCAGAAGCTTATTGGCTGGGAATCTAAATATCCAACATATTGGGACCCAAGATAAGTACCTGGGCCTGCCGTCTACTATCCAGAGATCAAAAAAGGCAACATTTGGGGCTATTAAAGATAGAGTTCGAAAAAGAGTTGAAGGCTGGAAACGCAAGCTACTCTCAGCTGGAGGGAGACATGTCTTAATTAAGGCGGTGGGAGAAGCTGTCCCGATCTACACACTGTCATGCTTCAAACTGCCTGACTCGTTAATTCAGGAAATTCACGGCATTTTAGCCCGCTTTTGGTGGGGTCAGAAGGGAGAGGAACGGCGGATTAGCTGGGTCAGCTGGGACATGATGACTAGGCCGAAATTGGAGGGAGGCTTGGGATTTAAGAATCTAAAGGCACAAAACCTGGCACTTCTAGGCAAACAATGCTGGAGAATAGCAACACAGCCTAATTCAATATTGGCTAGAATCCTAAAAGGCAAGTATTTTCGATATACAGATATTATGAGAGCGGAGGTAGGGAACTTACCGTCCTGGGGCTGGCGAAGCATCCTGGAAGGGCGAAAAGTCACCGAGAAAGGCTTAATCTGGCAAATAGGTCCTGCTTCTGAGGTGAACATCTTCTCTGATCCATGGATTCCGCCTCAGCAACAATTTACCCCTCCCATCAGGTTAAACTCCCTTGCCACAAATCAACCAGTCTCACGGGTCAGCCACCTGATGCACGAAAACAACGAGTGGAATCAACAGCTTATTTCCTCAATTTTTCCACCAGCCATCACCCAGCAAATTTTAGCAGTAAAATTGGGGAACAGAGGGATAAGCTTACTTGGTTGTTTCACAAATCAGGTAGATATGAAGTATCGTCTGGTTACAGAATAGCCTTTACATTCAACCACGAACCAACTGAGTTGCATCCACACCTCCAGCAAAGACAAGGGATTTGGCGTGACCTCTGGAAGACTAAAGCTCCACCAAAGATCCTCCTTTTCCTCTGGCGTGCTCAGCATGAAAGGCTTCCCACTATGGAACTGCTTCACCAAAGGATCCCCTCAAATTTGGCTACCTGCCCACGGTGCCACGCAGCCACGGAAACCATCATACATTGCCTATTCTCTTGTGAGAAAGCTAAAGAAGTATGGAACAGAAGCCCTTACCATGGAATTACTGCTGGTGAAGAGGAAAATCTGTTCTTCAAGTGTTGGGAGGCGAAGAAGAAGCACTTAATTCTTAACCCAACTGAAGAGCAAGACCTAGCCTCATTAGGGATTTACTGCTGGTGTATTTGGCGGTCTCGCAATGACCACGTCTTCGGACAGGGTGCCAAGACTCCCCAAGAAGTGGATGGCCTCGCGAGAAGGATGATTAGCTGGGTCTCAACAGCTGCCAACGAACCCCAAATCTGAGTGGGTCTTCTTTTATCTTATCTCTCTGTATTGCAATTTTACGTTAATGCTCTATGTGTAATGAGCCTTAGAGAGGCTACTGTCTCTCTCTTCTTTTGTCTTTACTAAGTCACATTTGGACAGTTATTTCCTTTTTTTGCTGAAAGGAATAAAGTATCTAAGTTCTTTGGAAAAAAAAAATGTTATATTCAAGATGTGTTGTTCGCCATGCATCGATAGCAGGTAAGTGCGCCATAAATAAGTTTTGTATATGTTAAAGATGTAGCAATCTGTCATAGAAAGAGCTTGAAATTCGATGTGTATTAGAGAACTAAAATTCAGTTACACTGAACCTTGAGAAGGGAGAGTGAGGTTGTTGCTATTACAAGAGAAAGAGAGAACTGAATTCTAGAACTACTAACAAGATACTAGACTCTAATCTATATACAACTTTAATTTGATTGCAAATGAGGAAGTATAAAACTTTAATTTGATTGCAAACGAGGAAGTATAACTAAGACTCCGTTTTGTTAGTGGGTGATAAATGGTAATAAATAAGATAAAGACATAAAGACATAAAATGACATCAATAATGCTCTACATTCATGTAAAAAATGTATTTCAAGTTATCCAAGTAATTTTGTCCAGACGCGCCTCCCCCCTTCATTTGTTTGTCACGTTCTTCCTTATTAATTTGCATTGCCTTTGACGTAATAAGCTTCGTCGTTCTCCTCTGGTCGCGCTCATCTTTTCATTTTCTTCTTTCGATTTGCTTACGTTGCATTTATCTTCTTCCTATTCTTCTTCATTTTCTTCTTCTATCTGTACTTCTGAATCGAAACAATGAATGATTCAACTTTAAATCAGTTGAATAAGAGCAAATTGGATTATTCTTCTGAAACGAATCAACTAGATGAGGTTTGGATTATTTAATTTTGAATCGAATTTAACGAAATGCAATTGCTAATTTGAATTGAATTGAATTGAATTGACGCAGGTGTTCTGAATTGAATTGAATTGAATTGAATTGATAATCTCTAAATTGTAGACAAAGGTGTTTTGAATTTGATTTTATATAATGGATTATGTTTCGTTCATTCAGTACTATACAATTGTTTCACCATGAGTACGTGTTCGGTTCATTATGCAGAAAGATGTTTGAATTTGATTTTATATAATGGATTATGTTTCGTTCATTCAGTACTATACAATTGTTTCACCATGAGTACGTGTTCGGTTCATTCTGTAGAAAGATGTTTGAATTCGATATTATATAATGTATTATGTTTCGTTCACTCAGTACTATACAATTGTTTCATCATAAGTACGTGTTCGGTTCACTCTGCAGAAAGTTGTGTAAATTTGATTTTATATAATAGATAATGTTCCATTCACTCAGTACTATACAACTGCTTCACCATAATGACGTGTTCGGTTCATTATGCAGAAAGATGTTTGAATTTGAATTTATATAATGGATAATATTTCATTCATCTAGTTCTATACTATTGTTTCACCATAATAACATGTTCGGTTCATTCTACAGACCAGGTGTGTTATGGATGAACAATTCGTCCCAAAAGGTGGGGATGATTTTCAAGACACTAGAAGAAGCCGGAAAGTTCTACAAACATTATTCCAAACTTGCTGGTTTTTCTACCAAAATAAGGAACACGACTCGGGACGAAGAAGAGATTAAGAATCAACTAATCATATGCAGTAGAGAGGGGATGTGAAAATCCAAGATATCTCCTACGCTGAAGATAAATCCCTCAGCCGGCATAAACTGTCCAGTCAGGATATACGTGCACATATTGAAGGACGTCGGTCTCTGGACAATTTCCAAAGTCATTCTGAATCACTCACACCCCTGCTGTCTAGATGAGCAGAGATGCTCAAACAATACAGGGAGCTAAGCATGTTTGTGTGTCGCACCATCAAAACCAACGAGGAAGCTGGAATCAGACCGAGCAAAACTTACCAATTATTCGTAGCAGCAGTCGGCAGTCACCGGGAACTAAGTTTTATAGAAAAAGACGTGAGAAATTACATCACACAGGAATTACGGAATGTGTCCGAACAACACGACACCAAAGAATTCGGGAAGTACCTATTAAGAATGAAAGAGAAGAACCAAAATTTCTATTTCAAGCTCAACCTCGAAGGTGATCACTCCATCAAACATGCATTCTGGGCCGACACAAGAAGCAGGGCGGCATAAGAGTATTTCGGAGATGTCGTTTCATTCGATACCACGTACAACACAAACAGATATTCGGTTCACCCAAATTCAGCCTTTACGTTCACCAGATCCACAAATTTCGGTTCATCACATTGTAAGAGTGTCCATTTATGCAGGTACAATATGGTTATTGGTTCTTTTGTGGGCGTGAATCACCACGGTCAATCGAAACTTTTCGGATGCGCACTGATGAAAAATGAGGACATCCAATCATTCAAATGGCTATTCGAGTGTTGGCTCTGTTGCATGGGAGCCAAGGCACCAAAAGGCATTCTCACCAAGCAATGTGCATCGATGTAAAGGACCATCGAGATGTGCATTCCAACAACAATCACCGTTGGTGCATCTGGCACATCATGAAGAAGATGCCAAACAAACTAAACAGTTACAAGCGACACGAAGAAATCGAACAAGAGATGAGCCACGTCGTTTGGAACTCGTACACAAAAGACGCATTTGACAGAAACTGGAACGATTTCCTTACAGGGTACGACCTCGGAGGCAACAAGTGGCTCTTAGGTAACCTAGGTTTTAATTCAAATTATTTTTATGCCGTTATCATTGTGTCAAATCATGCACGGATTTCGGTTTAACACAACTTATTGGTTCCTTTCATTCTGCAGAGCTGTACGAGGATCGGCATATATGGATTCCAGTTTACCTGGATCATCACTTCTGGGCCAGGATGAGAAACACACAAAGGAGCGAGAGCATGCACGCATTTTTTGACAAGTTCATCACACGCAACAGCTCCCAGAGTCAATTTGTGAAGCAATACGACAATTGCCTAGCAAGCAGAGAGCAAAGAGAGAGAGAATTTGACGCTGCAGATTTTCACACCGTGATACCATGTGCAACAAAATCAGCAATAGAGGTGCAATTTCAGCATGTGTATATCCACAAGAAGTTCAGAGAAGTTCAAGGACAATTCAGAGGAAAGGTGAACTGCATTACAAGATCAATGCATTCCACCTTAGGTTTCACAACATACGAAGTTGTAGAGCAGGTTTCCAACTCCAAATTCAACAAGTTTTTCGTCACCTATGACGTAGTATCACGAGAGGTATAGTGCCAGTGCCTGCTGTTCGAGTCAAGGGGCATACTGTGCCGCCATTCCCTGAGTGTCCTAAGCTTCGAGCGAGTGGATAACATGGCACCAAAATACATATTGGAGCGTTGGAGGAAGAACATAAAGAGGAGGTACACACATATCAAGAGTAGCCAAGACGAGCCTCTAATGGAGCCGAGAAGCAAGAGATTCGACGATTTAGTGTTTCGGTCGTACAATATATGCGAATTTGCATCCGAGTCCGAGGAGTTGACCGGAATTCTACACCGGGCGTTTGACAATGTCATGGCCGAGATGCAAGAATATCAAGAGAGAAGCAAAGAAAAAACTTTGTGATCCCACGAAGAAGTGACATTGAGCGACGTGAACAATCTTCAAAGCCCGCCACGTGTTAGAACAAGAGGCTAGCCCAAGAACAGACTTGGATCAAACCTATAAAAAAATCTAAAATGCCACGAAGAAAAATAAAAAGCCAGCTCCAAGCGAGGTAAAATTGGTTTGCTTTCGATTAGGTAAATATTCATTTGTGCATTTTGCTAATATACGATTTATTTTCTCTTTTTGCAGTTGAATCTTTTAGACGGCGGACCAACGATTCAATCAAGTTCCAGCTTTTACAATGCACCGGATATGAATTATACCAGATAGGATTTTACGAGTTTTAGTTTTTATTAACATAAATTTCTTTTCATTTATGAGCAAATTTCGGTTCACTGAAGTTATAGGAGGGTTGATTTCTGACTGTTGTTAGTCTTTATTACAGAGTCACTTTTTTGTTTTTGATATTAGCTTTTGTGAAATTCTTTATTCAATAGTCATTTTTTTGTTTATTGAATAGTCGATTTATTGTGCTATGTCAGAGAGTTCATGTGTTGCTGGAACTGAATACTGATATATACAATTTTTTCCAATTATCTCTCTACTATATTGATATATGCACTTTTCGGTTCACTGTGTGTATTAATTTCGGTTCATTTGTTTATTTAGGGCTCCTAATGTTTGATAAACACCCTGATTCCATTCACTGTGATTCTGGAACAAAACAGTAGCAAGACAGTTCCAACAGATATATACATCTTGAATCAGATATAAATATTAACATTAGATATATACATTACATTAATATTAGATATATACATTAAGATTTACATTAATATCCAGATATATACATTGAAAAAAGCAGTGTTTGCTTTTTTAAACAAAATAGTGTTAATTACAACCAGTTAAACAAAGTATATCCTATTTACTATTATATAAATCCCAGATGTGAATTTACAAAAAGGACTAGAGAGGGCAGCATATGACTTCGAGAGTCTTATTGCTTCACATGCCCGAATCACTTAGTCTCTCATTTTGTTCAGTTTGTGGAATAGAATATTTGGACCATATTCAAGCCTGAAAGCATTAATCTCTTCTTACATTTCAACTGAAAGAAATTAGTTACATAAGAAATGAAGCCAACTCAATAAGAAATGAAAGAATTTTATTTTATTAATTTAGAAACTACTTACTTGTTTCCAAGCTTTATATTGATACATCTTCCCGCTTTTGATCTTTCGAGTATTGTTTCAAGCCATTTCATGACGTATATGCCACAATCATAGCTAAGCAAGAATTTAAGTAAAATACGATTAATAGTATACAAAATAAAACACATTAAAAATAACACTATAGATGAGAAATATTTATACCTTGTACGTTGACCATTCAGCCTAATATACTCGATTTCTTCTCCATCTCCGTCCTCCATTAAGGGTTTCGCCCCACCGTAATCCTTGAAAGTGATAAAAATAGTGACTTAAAATTAGGTGAATCAAAATCAACAACTTTACTGAACCGAACACCAATCAAGACTTGAATAAAACATCATAAACATTGAATCAACAAGGGAAATATTTAAATAACTTACAACAAATTTGTTCAGTTTAATTCTTAAATCAGGTATTTCATTTTTGTTCTTGTTCACAGGGTCAAGCACATAGAATGCCTTTTTTTAGACATTGACAATCCACAACCACCAGTGCCCTCCATTGCAAATTGGTACAAATAGCTGAAGTTTGGAAAAATGATAGAATATCTCAGTCCAAACGATAGCAAATAAGAGAATTATCAAAGAAGGTTTAGAAATCACGACTTACAAATGGATCCGATGTGAGTTTTCTTTTGTTAAGAAACTGGCGTTGGTGTGCATATCGATCGACATCAAAGCGGTAGGCCTTCTTGGTCTTCGGATCAATGTAATCCCCGCCATGGTTTCCCAACATAAACATCTGCAAAACAAACCTCAGTTAAATCACAAAAGAACCAGTAAAACACCATTCATGTGTTGAATAAAAGGACATAACTGAAGACACTAACAATCAAGTGAACGAAAATGACAAATTGTACTGAACCGAACGCAATTCATGTTCTGAATAAAATGTGATACACATTCAATCATCAAGAAAAACATTTCTACATGCAAAAGGACATAACTTAAGACACAAACAATCAATTGAACGAAAATGACGAAGAACACCACTGAACCAAACGCAATTCATGTGCTGAATAAAACATGATACACATTCAATCAGTAGGGAATAAAAAATTTGGCTTACCACAATATCCATCGGCACGCAGTATATATCTTTCTCAAACCGGGAACATTTTATGTCGTTGAGAATCATGAAATGTGTATTGACCACCTATAGGAAGAAAATTTACGAGATATGCAGTATTAGAGTCTTTAGAAAAATCATTAATGTTAACGTAATAGACAAAGAATTTACCATGCTTTCCACATGTTGTCTGGGCATTAGAGACATGAAATCATGTCTAAGGCCCTCAAAATTTGCTTGATGGTTCAAGATGAATAAGGGGTCATATTCATCGGTATTATCTTTGGTTTCTTTCACAAGTGTCATCAAATGATAACACTTCTCCTTCAACTCCTCTGTGATTTCTTTCTCTGGAGTTTTGTAAACTTCGGCAGCGGTGAAGCTCGGCTCGGCACTTGTTGCTTCAACAAACTTCAATGCTGCTGTCACCCCAGCATCTATCACCACGTCTGCCAGGACTTCAAGCTTTGACACCATCGGCTGAAAGGGCCGACTTGGTTGAGTCACTGTGACTTGAGACGGGGGCGTTGGTTGAGATGCTGGGGGACTTATCCTAAAGCTGAAGGAAGGCACATCATCTTCCCATTGCCGAGGACAAGTAGCACTGCAAGACGATAGAGGAAAGTTTCAAGCAATAAGGAAAAAGCAGTACCATATAAGATGGAATTTAACAAAATTGATATTAATTAAAACTTACGCATTCGAAGGAGATTCTGGCTCTGTCTTCCTCGGGAACGATCCCTCGCCGGCCTGGTTTTTGGGTTCCGGAGGGCAGCTGTAACAAACAGAAGAGAGTAATTGATTTCTGGATTAAAGAATGTAGTGAACCAAAATTAAACAATGTAGTGAACCAAAATTATCCAGATTTGGACAAGTAGAAAACTTACAAATTAGGTTATGCTTCTTCTTCCAATTGCCGTGCCACCGGAGCTTCTTGGCACGGTTGCTATTACTCTTCGGGAGGGCTACTGTATTAAACAGAAAAGAGTTAAATAACGATCCAGAATTATTATCATGTACCATTAAAACTAATAAAAAGAATTCTAATTACAACTTAAAGGAAAAATGAAAAAGTAATACATAATACATAAGATTATTAAAAATGATATTAATTAAAACTTACACATTCAACGAAGGTTTTGGCTCTATCTTCCTCGGGGAAGATTCCTCCGCAGCCTACTTTTCAGGTTCCGGAGGGCAGCTGTAAGAAGCAGAAGAGAGTCCAAAAATAAGAACACATTGGATTCATTTTTGGATTCAACTAAACCACAATTAAACCATGTAGTGAACCAAAATTTTTAAGATTTGTACAAGCAGTAAAACTTACACATCAACAGGTGCTTCTTGTTTCGATTTCTATGCCGGTGCTTCTTCACAGGGCTGCTGTTGTGTATCCAAAGGGCTGATGCATTAAATAGAAAATAATTCAATAATGACCCAAAATTATTATCCTATACCATTAAAATTAATAAAAAGAATTATATGTGCAACTTACTCATTATCAGAAAGGACATAGATATAGTAATCTTTTAGTAACTCTTCCTTAAGAGAACTCGAAAGAGACACCGCAATAGGAGCTCTGAGGAATGTAAACAAGGAAGAAGTTAATGTTGAATAATTAGAATAGATTTTGAGAAACCGAAATTTGCGTATTGAAAAACTCACATTTCTAAAGGTTGAGAATGAGTTTCTTCTCCAACCTCAATGGTTTGTAGGTCAGAATTAGGTGTAGTGCTACTAACATTTAAACACGATTTCTGTGTGATTAATTAAACAAAAATTATTACCTAAATCTAAAAGCACAAGCATGCATATCTTAATCAAGTGAATGAAAATGTCCCAGCCCACTGAACCGAACTCCCTTGATGGACTGAATAAAACATGATAAATAATGAAACAGCTAGAAAAGCATTTCGTCATGCAAAAGAAGCTAGCTGAACACACTAACAATCAAGTGAATCAAAATTAGCAACCCCACTGAACTAAACACAATTCATGTTTTGAATAAAAAGTGATAAACATTCAATCAGCAAAAAAAAAATCATTTTTGCATGCAAAAGGACCCAACTGAACACACTAACAATCAAGTGAATAAAAATGGCCAACCCCACTAAACCGAACGCCATTGATGTGTTGAATAAAATGTAAAAGACATTCAATCATCAAGAAAGACACTTATGCATACAAAAGGACTGAACTGAACACACTAACAACAAGTGAATAAAAATGGCCAACCCTACTGAACCGAACGCATTCATGTGCTGAATAAAACGTAAAAGACATTCAATCATCAAGAAAGACACTTATGAATGCAAAAGGACTGAACTGAACACACTAACAATAAAGTGAATGAAAATCATCAAACCCACTGAACAAAACACCATGCATGTTGTGAATAAAATGTGATAAACATTCAATCATCAAGAAAGACATTTATGCATGCAAAAAGACTAAACTAAACACACGAACTATCAAGTGAATGAAAATCACCAAGCCCACTGAACAAAACAGCATTCATGTTGTGAATGATAAACATTCAGTCAGCAACAAAAGCATTTCTGAATGCAAAAGGAGCCAACTAAACATACTAACAATGAAGTGAATGAAAATGGTCAACTCCACTGAACCGAATGCCATTCATATGGTGAATAAAATGTAATAGACATTCAATCATCAAGAAAGATATTTATGCATGCAAAAGGACTGAACTGAACACACTAACTATCAAGTGAATGAAAATCACCAAGCCCACTGAACAAAACACCATTCATGTATTGAATAAATCGTTATAAACACTCAATAATCAAGAATAGTATTTTTCCATGCAAAAGAAGTCAACTGAACAGACTAACAATCAAGTGAATCAAAATTAGCAGCTCCACTAAACTGAATGAAAATAAGAACACATTTCATTCCAAGCCCTAGTTACGCTGTAAAAATGGAATCAGAATACGTCGATCTACTAAACGAAGCAACTCAATCCAGTAAATGTAAAACACAACTAGGAAAAATGCGAGATTGCTTGATTTTAAATGAACAGTTGTTTTTCTCATACCTTTCGCAGTCTCTGTTGCTATTTTCGTTCATTTTTGCTTCTTCCTTACGAAATCTTCTCGCGATTCTTCTCCAGTAGCGGTTTTCACAGAGAACGTGAGTGAAGTTTGAGTGATTTTGAGAGAGATTCGAAGAGAAGTAGCGGTTTCGTGCATGTTGAAGAAGAAGGAACATTTTTTCATAATGAAGCACGAATGAATGTTAACATTTTGGATGATTTGGGGCACATGTTATACACACTCATTTAATGGTGTTGGGTTTTTTTTGTGTTGGGCCAGCTTGGATGGACTTGGATACAAAATTACATGGATGTGTAGCATGACTGAAATGACATAGATATAGGTCCAGTTTGGGTAAACAGCTTAATTAAGCTCCTTTTAAAAAAAATAGTTTAAACAATAAATGGTTATATTAAAAGTAGCTTATAAATAAGTTATTTTGTGTTAGAATTTTTAGTTCTAAAAATGCTTATTTTATAGAAATGTGATAAAAAGTAGTAGTATTATGAGAGAAGTCATTTTTTTAAGCTTCTCTATAAGCTCCTAAATAGCTTCTTAGAAAGCTGCAAGTTGGTTTTGAAAATTATACCAGACATTAATACTACTACTTTTCATAAGTCAAAAGCTCCAAAAAGTTACTTTTGAAGCTTCCAAAACGGGCCCATAATAAGACATAAATTTTAGATTTATTTAATATTTTAAATATATGATACTACGTTCAAATTACAATTCTAATAAACTGACACTATTATTCTTTTTACAATTCACAACCACCACTTTTTCATTACCATCATTATGCCAATCAAATTATCACCATTAACAATTTTTAATCTAATCACAAATTCAATTTAACACCAACAAACTAATACAAGATTACTCTAACAACAAGATTAATCAAAATTCAAATAAATAATATATAAAAAAGGAATAAAAAACTATTCTTATAAAAAAATAGAGAATTGAAAAGTAGAAGACAACAAGAAAGGGAAGTGGAGTCCAAGAAAAATAGATGACCACATGGTGAAAGAGAGGCAGGGACGTGGAGGAGAGACTGAGGCAAAACTAGAAGAGAGAGGTGCGAGTTAGGGGCAGAGCGCATCGGTAATGTGTGAAGGAGATAAACCACAGTTGCAGCGACGTGAAGAAGGAGGGCAACAATGGTTGCAATGATGTGTGAAGGAGGAGATGACAGTGGCAACGATAGTGTAAAGAAACAGAGCGACAATGATTGTGATGGCAGCAGCAACATGCGAAGGAGAGAGATAGTGGTAGGATGAGGGAAGAGTGGGAGAAAGGAAATGAAAAAAGGTGTATACTTCAGGGAAAGGAGAAAGGAAAACAGTGAGGAGGGTAAAGAATAAGAGATAAAATTAGAAATAAAGGAAAAAAATAGAAAAATAGAAAAATTTGTATCTTAAAGGTTATGTCTCAGTGTCTTAAGTTATTGGAGAAACATTGAAGACACGTATTTCATGTACTCTTATATGTCACTGTGTCTATGAAAAATCTATATTTCAACAAATAAACAACAAACAAATACTATCGTATCTATATATTAGTATTCAAGTCTAAACAAACAAACACAACTTTAACTGCATATGTATGTGCACGACATTAACTAAGTATCCATAATAGTCAAGCTTAGAACTAACTTGTAATTGACAGAGCCAGTGTGGTGCTAGTATAACATTTGAAAATTTGAACCTTATATTGACTACTAAATAAACCTATACACAGTTGAACATTGTCTCCGCCATCTACAGAAAAACTAAAATTAGAATAGAGTTAACCGCAGATGTAGCGTTTGAAAAAAAGTACTCGTGACTCTTGAAAAATAATAAACCTTCTAAAATTTTTACTAAGTTTTGTGATTGAGACACAAATATAATGTCTTACATTGTATTAAGGATTATTTTATGGAAACCAGAATCTTAATTTTTAAGTGCCTAGTTTATCAATTAAAATAATATAGTTTGGTTCGCGAATGTTTCTATTACGAGTAAATATCCAATCTGATTTCTGTCTATTTTTTAGAAGGACAAGACAATTTCTGTTAAAAAAAGAGATATTTCAGCCTCTAACAAATTATTTTGGAACAATGCAATTTTTCTATTAAAAAAACTGTTAAATAGTAATGAAAATAGTATTGTAGGATTTTATTTCTAATTGATGGGGCATTTTAAACCTCCACAAACTAATTTCAATTACTATTTGAAAGATTTTTTTAATAGAGAGGTCATATTGTCCCAAAATAATTTTGTTAGCGGTTGAAATGTCCTCTTTTTGTTTTACAGAGATCACCTTGTCCTTCAAAAAAATAATCATAGATCGAATTGAGTGGATTGTCCCTGATAGGATTAGCTTGAATTCTTGAAAATTGGTGTATGTAATATTTGAAAAGATAGTAAAAATTTCACCTTTGTTGTGGTGGAGCTGAATATAGGCTATATAGCACTTGGTAGTTGAACTAGGATACTTAATTGTGTCTTCTTCTCCTCTCTGATCTGTTTCTGATTTTGTTTGTTAAGAGACAAAATAAAATTGTCTCCTGGATAATCAATCTCACAGTCAGAACAGAAGCTAAGTTTTATTTTCTGGTTTGAGGATTAATAAATCAAGTTTAAAAGAAGGCCATAGATTTAACCCGCATTCTCTAGGTCATCAAAAACCTTCAATTAGTATCAGAGCTTGGTCTCAAGGATCAAGCTTCACAGCTTGGAGAAAAGGTCCAATGGCAAACAACATGGATGCAAGCACTACTGCTTACATGCTTACAAAGGGTCAGTCCACCAATAGACCATCTTTTTCAATGGCAAGAACTACACCTATTGGAAAGAAAGAATGAGGATCTTTGTGTAATCTATTGACTACAATATTTGAAAGATCATTCTAAATGATCCTCAAGTTCCAACCAAGACCAATGCCGAAGGAGTGGTGACTCCAAAAGAAGAAGTCGAATAGAGCGAAGAAGACAAGAAGAACATGGAGTTAAATGCCAAAGCCATCAACATGATGCACTGTGCTATCAGCGTCGATGAATATTGGAAGGTATCTAGATGCAAGACGGTAAAAGAGATTTGGGAGAAACTCCAAGTCACTCACGAATGTACCAAACAAGTCAAAGAAACAATGATAGATATGCTGCAAAAAGAATATGAGATATTTTTCATGAAGGATGGAGAAATCATTGATGAGATGTTTGAGAAATTCTCAATCATTATAAACAGCTTAGATGTTATGAAAATGACCCACATTGAACAAACACTTGTGAAAAAAGTTCTTAGAAGTCTTACAAAAGAGTGGGAAATAAAAGCAACCATGGTAGCCAAGAGAAACAATCTGAGTCCATTATCATATGATGAGTTGAGAAGGAAACGTCTTGCATAAAAAATCACACACACCAGCCAAGACACAAAAGGAAAAGGAGTGGCCCTAAAATCTAAAGTTGAATCATTGGAGGATGATTTCTATGATAGTTTTTCAGATGATGAAATTTTATTTTTTGCTAGGAGATTGAGAAAATTAATGAAGAACAAAGGCAAGAGTAAATGCTTGAGTTCAAATGTGCAAAAGAGGGATCTGAGCAAAGTCATCTGCCATCACTGCAAGGAGGCTGATCACTACAAGTTTGACTATCCTAAACTCAAGAAAGAGGACAGGATGAAGAAAGAAAAGAAGAAAGTGCTTATGGCCTCGTGTGATGATCTAGAGAATGATTCTGATGATGAGGAAGAGTCTAAATTAGAAGCACAAGTCTGTCTTATGGTTGGTCACGGTCAACTAGATGAGGTAAACTACTTTGACTTGTCCATTGAAGAGTTACATGTTATTATTAATGATTTCACTG
The DNA here is from genome assembly GCF_059453495.1 of Arachis ipaensis. Lineage (NCBI taxonomy): Eukaryota > Viridiplantae > Streptophyta > Magnoliopsida > Fabales > Fabaceae > Arachis > Arachis ipaensis. The sequence goes on from NC_142441.1 coordinate 134,239,313, forward strand.
AGCATTCTGGGAAGCTGATGAATAAATACAATAGATACAAATATGAAAATGAAGTTTTGAAAGCTGAAAATAATTTCTTGAAAGAAAAAGTGAAGGAAATCGAAAGTGCCATTGAACTTGTTGAAGAAAACAGATTTTTAAAATCTGAAATTGAAAAATTTAAAGGAAAACACTCGGTTAATTCCTCACCAGATCTCATTGCAGAAAATGAAAGATTTCTTGAAGTGATTAAAGGTCTAAACAATGATTTAGCTCAATTTGGACAAAGTTTTAGCAACTTGGACAAATTACTTGCTAATCAAAGACCTTTATTTGAGAAATCTGGTCTGGAGTACTTCTCTAAAGTTGATGCAAATTTTGAAAAACCATATTTTGATAAAAATACATCATCGTTAAGGACCAAACTTTTGTCAAAAAATTCTGGTCTGGGCTATGTTGCTAAAGATGGTGCTGCTGCTAAAAATTGGTTTATGAAAAATGTTGCATATATCCCAGAAACTAAAAAAATATAAACCTTTAATCAATTTCAAAATCATGCAAACAGAAATCATTATTCAACCTGCAATAAACATGGTCATTCTTCTTCTCAATGCTTTATTGTCAAAAGAATAGTAGGAAACAAAACATACAAAATTGTTTGTGATTTCAATACTCTTGGACAACCAAGATTAATTAACTTTAAAGGATCCAAATTGATTTAGATGCCTAAGGTCACTTGAAAATATGTGCATATTTCCTAGCATCCAAGAAAAAAAAAAGACATGTGGTAATTGGATAGTAGATGCCATAGGCACATGACGGGAAAGTCAACATTCTTTATCAAACTCAACAAGTATGATGGAGGATTAATGACTTTTAGTGATGATGGTAAAATAAAAATTATTACTATTGGAAAAATTGGTAAAGATCTCTTTACTTTCATTGAAAATATTTTCTTGGTTGATAGGTTAAAACACAATTTTTTGAGTATTAGCCAATTATATAATCTTGGTTATTTGATAATTTTCAAAAGATTAAAATGCCTTGTTGTGAATGAAAAATCTGAGAAAGTGTTGTTTGTTGCAAAACGATGTGATAATGTATATGGCCTCACTTTTGGTGAACTTAAGAGTCAAAATGTATCTAGTTTTCATTCAAAAGATTCTGAAAAATGGCTTTGACACAAAAGACTGGGTCATGCTAGTATGTACCAAATTAACAAGCTAGTAAGAAGAAAATTAGTGAAAGGTCTTCCTAAAATCAAGTTTGACAAAGACATCACTTGTGATGCTTGTCAAATGAAAAAATTAACCAAAGAGTTCTTTTAACTCTAAGGAAGAAAATTCTACTAAAAGACCTTTTGAATTGCTACATATTAATCTCTTTGGTACAACTAGAACTCAACGTCTAGATGGTAAACACTATGACTTAGTAATTGTGGATGATTATACTAGATTTGGTTGGGTTCTGTTTCTTGCACATAAAAATAATGTATTTTCAGCCTTTAAAGTTTTTAATAAAAGGATCCAAAATGAAAAAGACTTAAAGATTGCTTCTATAGAAGTGATCATGGTAAAGAATTTAAAAATCAATTTGAACTAGGAATCTCACATAACTTCTCTTGCCCAAGAAAACTTCAACAAAATGAAATTGTGGAAAGAAGAAATAGATGTTTTCAAGAAATGGCTAGGGCCGTGCTATGTGAAAATGAAGTTCCTAAGTTTCTTCAGGCTAAAGCCGTGAATACTGCATGCTACATTTTGAATAGAACAATTATTAGAAAATTTTTGAAGAAAATTCCTTATGAGCTTTGGAAGGGAACTCCACTAAATCTAAAATACTTTCATGTTTTTGGATGTAAATGCTTTGTTTTAAATACTAAAGATAATTAAAAAAAATTTAAACCAAAGGGTTATGAATGTATCTTCATTGGTTACTTCACAACTAGCAAAGCATATAGAGTGTATTATCAAGATGTTAGAATTATTGAAGAGTCCATACATGTTACATTTTGTGATTCTAATATTGTTCCAAGTGTTTTGGAAAATGGTGATGCAGGTAATCAAGTGGAAGGAAATATGAGTGAAGTCCAAGATCAAGAAAAATCCGCAGTGCATCATGTCCCTGATTTAGCTATTGCAAACAATTCTGCAGGAGACAATCTCATTTAATCTCCTGGAACTGCTGAAATTTCTGGGAATACCAGTACTAATGAACTAGACCTATCCAAATCTGTTCCTAAATCACTAAGACCCCCTGAATGGAGATTTCTAAAGAACTATCCACAAGAGTTCATCATAGGAGAACATTCACAAGGTGTCCACAAGATCCTCTTCTAGAAGAGAAACGAAGAAAAATAATTTGGCCTTTCTTTCTCAAATTGAGTCTCAAAATATTAATGAAGCTCTTGGTGATCCTTCTCGGATCAAAGCCATGAAAGAAGAGTTACAACACTTTGAAAAGAATCAAGTATGGACACTTGTACCCGATCTAACTGGGATGAAAGTGACAGGCACTAAGTGGATCTTTAGGAACAAATTGGATAAAGACGGAAGCATAGCTAGGAACAAAGGAAGATTGGTGGCTCAAGAATATGATCAAGAGAAAGGAATAGATTTTGATGAATTCTTTGCACTAGTGACCTGAATATAAGCTATAAGGCTTCTCCTTGCATATGCTGCCCACTGTGGTTTTAAACTTTTCAGATGGATGTGAAATACGCATTTTTGAATGGTATCATTGATAGAGAAGTATGTGTGGCACAGCCTCTAGTTTTTGAAAATAAAAAATTTTCAAACCATATTTTCAAGCTTTCAAAAGTGCTTTATGGTTTAAGACAAACTCCAAGAGCTTGGTATGAAATACGTAGTTCTTTCCTTTTGAAAAATAATTTTCAAAGAGGCACCACCAACACTACCTTCTTCATTAAAAATTATAAAGATTTTTTCATCCTAGTACAAATCTATGTTGATGATATAATTTTTTGTTCAACCGATGAATCTCTGTGTTGATTTTAGTAAACTCATCACTAGTGAATATGACATGAGCATGATGGATGAACTTAACTTTTTTCTTTGGCTTTAATTAAAACAAACTTCGAATGGAATTTTTTTACATAAAGAGAAGTATGCCAAGAAACTAGTTAAGAAATTCAGAATGGAGAATGCCAAACCCATGGACACTCCAATGTATCTGAATTCACGGTTGGAAAACGATAAAACTGAAAAAGATGTTGATGAAACTAGGTATAGAAGAATGATAAGTTCTCTTATGTATCTTATATCCTCTAGACCTGACATTATGCAAAGTGTTGGAGTTTGTTCAAGATTCCAATCACAACCAAAAAATTCACATCTTTCTGCAATTAAAAGAATCATTAGGTATGTTCATGACACATCCAACTTTGGTTTATGATGTCCTAGGTCTGATGATATTTCTGCAGTTGGCTATTGTGATGAAGATTTTGCTGAAGATTGAGTGGATAGGAGAAACACTTCATGAATTTGCTGTTTTCTAGGCAAATCTCTAAATATATGGTCAAGCAAGAAGCAGTCCACCATAGCTCTATCCACTGTTGAAGCCAAATACACTGCTGCTTCATCTTGTTATTCTCAATTGTTATGGTTAAAATCTCAATTAGCCGATTACAAATTGAAAACTGAAAATATTTCTCTGTTTTGTAATAACTTGAGTGCCATTAATATTTTCAAAAAACATATTTTGCACTCAAGAACAAAACATATTGAAGTGAAATTTCACTCAATAAGAGAACATGTTCAAAAAGAGAAGAATGATATTCAATTTGTTAAATCAGATAAACAACTGGCTGATATATTCACAAAACCATTGGTTGAAGACAGGTTCTATAAATTAAGAACTAATTTGGGCATTCTCAGTTATGAATCTTTGTTTTAAATATTGCTGAGGTGGTGTTTGAAGTTTTTGTCTCATAGGTCGAAATGAGACATTTCTGGGCAGATGAAGAGCTTCCAACATAGATCATTGACTCTGATATTTAATTTTGAATAAATTTTAAGTGGGCCAAGCTTTCTTTTCAGATAACAAGTAGTCCTTTGTGTTTCCTTAAACACAACCCTTTTGGGTCCAATATGAGTTTGTATGTATGTAAGTGGGTCTCATTGTTTTTTTTGTCATGCATTGAAAATCTGTTGCAAACTTTTGTCTTTTCTACACTTTAAAATACTACTTTTTTAATTTTAAGTCAAATCCTTTTTAAATCAAGTTGCCATAGGTTTTGAACTTCTCTTTTTTCCAATAACTGCTTTAATTTGCTGTGGTTGAAAAATAAAAACTCTTCATATATCTTGTATGTCTCTTCATATTTTCCATTCTCATCATTTCATTTTTTCTTGAAAAACTACAACATCCCTGTGTTATTAAGATGCGAAAGAAAACTGCTATCCGAAGATGCACGTTCACTCATAAACTTCCCAGAATCCCTGAAAGTTCTCGTGCACCATCCTATACTCACATTCACACACATTCTCATACACCCTCTCCATCTCCCTTTCCTTATCACTCTGAACCAATGGCTCGCAGCAAGACTACAATACATCATCCCTTTTCATCTCAAGAAGCCATACCAGATCTGAAAAATTGGTCCTTGATGATGAAGAAGAAGAACTTGATGACATTCTTCCTCAATCCACTATTGAAACATCAGCCTCTACTAGACACAAATCCCTTCTGACCGGAATTGTAAAGGATGTTCTGCAGGAATTTATCAATCTATCCAATCATCTCATATCTACAAGCAAACAAGAGAGAAAGCTTGCCGTTCGGAATGAAAATTCCTTGCGCAAGTCAAAGGATAGAGTTGCAGTTCTTCTGAAGTATGTGGACAATATTCATGAAGATGATACCATGACAACTGATCAAGAGGAGCCATTGGATACTGAGGTGAAGGCTCGGATGCCTAGGAATGTCTCATGTTGAAGATTTTTATTTATGTTGCAGTTAATTTTATGAGACAATTTGTTTTTAGCTACTGCTTTTTTTATTTTTTGGATAACTGAATCCCTTAACTAAACACTTATTTTATTTGTGGTTATGTTATCTTTGTAGTCTAATCTATTTCTTGCAGGTCTGAACTGGAACACACTTACCTCCCTTAATGACAAAATGGGGAGTTGTGTAGAGAAAAAGAGGAATAGGGATAATCGGGTTGAGACAAATGAAATTTTCTGATTAATATTATGCTTTGATGATTAAGTTGCTCATGTTTAATGATATTCTCTTATATGTGCTGGTGAAATTCTGATTGTATGCCAGTATGACATGTGTGTTGTTTGTGAAGAAGCTCACAATAAGGGGGAGTATTTCTTATGAGAGAAAGGGGGAGCAGATCATATTTGGACTTGAATCATTAAAGGAAAGTCTCTAATCTAAATTCGTTATTCCATTCCCTTTATTTTCATGTTAAATGATGCTTCTCATCAAGGAAGAGATTATCGAGTTTAGCAAATAATAATATTTTTGGTGATGACAAACATAATTGTAAATGGGTTGATAGTCCAAAAGCGTTATGATATGTCATTCAGTGTTACAGGCCCAAGTTTTAGTGTGCAGCCTAAAATAATGGAACCAAGCACATGAACCTTAGCTACTTGGACCAATTTTTCAATCCAGCCCGTTGCCTTCATGAAAAGAATAGCATCTAGCTGATGGTGATGTTATGATGATTTGGGTATGGCACAAAGAAGAAAGAGAAGATTATTTTCTCAATAAGCACCAAAGAGGAAGAAAGGAAAAGCAAAATTCTGGTGGCTATGTCAAATCAAAATTGGAGCTGAAAGCACAATGTTCAAGTCAAGCTAAATTAGAAAAAAAGGTAAAATATTTTCATAAACATGCAAGTTAATTACTTGTTGATTTTATCTTCTCCTCTGCACAACCATTTCAGGTAACATAAAGAAATTAGAGGTTACTTTAATCTGCTGTAAATTAATAGCTAATATTGAAACTTGGGGCCAAAGCACTAGATTAAGGGTTTGGATTTGGAAAATTCATTAAGGAAGCAAGTTGCTACTGCTCATCTCTCCTCTCTTATGCTTAACTTTGATATCTAATCCCTGATTTTCTGGTCTGATAGAAGAAAAAGAAAGGAAAATTCAGCTGGTTTAAGATTCAAGGAGCTAACTTTGGAAAGCAAGTCCCAGTTATGAAAACAGAACTCAATACAAAAAGAGAAATCAATTTTAGTTATAGGAAAAGAGAGTGAACCAGAGTTTGAGTTTCATTGAGAGTTTCTCTGCTATTCTTGCTCAACATTTTGAATAGTGTTTCTACATCAAAAAAATATTCTGCTTAGATGGAGAGCTACCTATGAGAGTGCTAAAATCTGGTTCATTTTATAGCTTCAGAGCTGTTCAACATCATCTCCTTCATGGTCTATAATTGAATATTTTGTTTCTATGTTTTACTAAGTGAAAAAAGGCATTTAAGTAAGGCATTAAGAAAAGCCATTGAAAAAAAAGGTAAAGAGAGGTAACTTGGAGAGAAAGGCAAAAATTTATTTCATATCTATTTTGATTGTATTTCTATTTTGTATCTTGTATTTGAGAGGTATTCCTTGCTATGTTGGGTGAGCACTTAGTGGTTGTATCATGATCCTAAGAGGATTTTCTTACTAAGTTGGGTGAGCACTTAGTGATTGAAAGTCTAGGGAGTGAACCTAGCCAAATTAAGCTTGGGTAGAAATTTGGTTTGTCCCTAATAGGATTAGGTTGAATCCTTGGGAATTAGTGTATGTAATATTTGAAAAGATAGTGAAAGTGGTGAAGACTATATGTAGGCTACATAGCACTTGGTAGCTGAATCAGGATACTTGATTGTGTCTTTTTCTCTTCTTTGATCTGTTTTTGGTTTTCTTTGTTAAGAGACAAAATAAAATTGTCTCTTGAAAATTAATCTCACAGTCAGAACAGAAGCTAAGTTTTATTTTCTGGTTTAAGGATTAATAAATCAAGTTTAAAAGAAGGTCATAGATTCAACCCTCCTTTCTCTAGGCCATCAAGAACCTTCGTTAATGTTATATTACTCTCAATATCTTTCTTTGTCTTCCTAGCTCTTGCAATATCTAATCTTTTCTCTACTCTATTGAATGTGGTTGTAGAGTGTCAATAAGAGATGGTGTGAGCTATTTGTTTAAATTGATAAATTTGAGAAAAAAGAAGTAAGCAATAGAATAGTACATGAAATTATAAATTAGGAATAGAGGATAAACTTTGCTTGAAAGCTTGTAGGATGAACTTTGTTTAATACATAACCAACATCATACTATCATTATACTCTGGTGTATGATCGACCCTAACACTATGCGCTTAGCTTAAATCCTAAAGGGTAAACCACCAAAAATATACCCGAATTATTTTTGTATTGACAACAATGTCTTCGAATTTGGTTATCGACAAAAATACTTTCAAATAGTTTTAAAACTTGTTAAAAATGCTCAGCTGTGATTAGAGACATGCTCCATTAATGAAAAAATATAATGCGGCTCACTTGCCACATAGGAATCTCCATTTAACGCATCACTATTTTTCATTAATGTAGAATGTCTCAGTTCACCAGTGTACAATTTTGTCACGTTTTTAAATAATTTGAGGGCATCTTTGTCGATAACAAAATTTGAAAGTATTTTTTGTGATTGAAAAATAATTCAGATACATTTTTTTGTGGTTTACCCAATCCTAAATCACATCACCAACTAACACATTAGAATCATAAAAAAAAATGTGACATGGATAAGTCCGTCAAAATGGGCCAAAACTCACTGGATTAGCTTGTTTACCAGGCTTAAATTGACAGATTTTTTTCTATAAAATTAGGCTTGTGAAAACGAAACATTAAGCAAGTTTGGCCTGAGTAGTCAAAAAAATAGCGGGTTAAACAAGCTAACCTGCAGACTTAACAGGCGGCCGATTTTTTTTTTTGCATAAAAAAAATTAGCACTTCTTTTGTTTTTAATTTTCACGTTACCTAACTCAAAAATTTGACCAACCCACTGTATAAAATCTATTTGTTTAAGTTTTTTAGTCCAAAATTAGTTTTATTTTAAGCATACGAGATATTTTTTCCAAACTTTTTTCTTAAAAAAAAATCATAAATGGGTCACCTCGTATAATCTATCGGGCTGGTTATAAATGATCTAGAATTGAAATTGAGCCACATGAACAAATAAAAAATAAACAAGCCAGTTCATATATCTCGTGAGTTTAGGTGATCAACTCTAAACAGATTAGGTTGGCTCATTTGACAACCCTAAATATAGATGAACTAAAACAAACACAAGCCTAATCAAATAATCAACCAAATAAATACAATATAAACCCTAATCAACTCTATGGATTTAAACCCTATCAAAAAAAGAAACCAAAATATGAAATGCCTAAGAAAAAATAAAAATAGCTTTTGCAAAAGCAGAGCCAAAAGAAATAAATAAATAAAAAAATGCAAAGCAAAAAAATTCTCCTTCCTAAAAAATACCAGTGATCATCTCGCTCAAACTGACACCATGGAGGAGGGGAGCAAGAAGAAGAGTTACTGTTAGAGAAGAACATGGCGTGACTATGTCTTTAGGGACATTACTAAATAAAAAGACATCACACGATATTATTTTTGGATTAGCACTAAAATCAAAACGGTGTCATTTCTATGGGTCTAACATGGCAGTCTTATAATTATTTCAATATGCTTTTAGGTAGTGTTTGGTGTTTGATACTGAAACTGGGACTGGGAGAGTGACACTTAGTGTTTTATTTGTGGACACAAAATTTTAATTCTTTTAGTACCTCTAGAAAGTAAAGATACAAGAGACTGAAATTTTTAAGGATGGAGATTAAAACTTTAACAATATTTTCTTTAATAATGAAGGATATTTTAATTTCATATCTATATTTATCTTGAACCAAACAAGATACTAAGTCGTAACTCACACTACAAGAAAGTCGTCAGATACCGTCAGATTTACCGGAAGATTTATAAAAAAAAATCTGCCGGTATAAACTCGCAGGTAACACTTTACCAGCGGATTTAGCGGTGGATATAAACTTAATTTTGGAGCTTGTTACCGTCGAATTTTTCTCTCGGTAAATCCACTGATAAACTTAAAACTTTTTATTTCTTAAAAAAATTTGTTTGTAAATTCAGTATAGAATTTAAAATATTTAAATTTAATAATTTCTAAACTAAAAAAATTTAAAGTTTTACAATTTCTTAAGTCGTAAGACGGAACGTAAACATGACTAGTAAAATATAAAAAATTAAAAATTATAAAATTTATGAGGGCACAAATTCACAAGTTAAAAGTCACAACTCAAAAGTTAAATTCACAGCTCAATCACAAATCGAAACGCAAATTCACAACTGACGAGTTTATTCGACACTAAAATAAATTGTAGTAAATAAAGCAACTAAACTACTGCAATGAACAAATAATTAATTAAAGATTGAATAAGTTTTTTAATAATCATCATATTCTTCATCTATCAAAAATCTTTACCAATTTCGCAAGCTTCCACATTACTATATTTATTATCAGGAGTCAGATTTTCACTTGCATTAGCTTGATTCGATGCCATTTTTGTTTAGAAAAGATTTAAAGCACAAATATTCAACGAATCAGTTTAATATCACAACAAGAAATCAATAAATTAACAAAAATTATAGAATTGTGTTCAATGACAATTACATAAATTAAGAGCCAAAGAGTGAAAGAACATCAACAAATCAACTTCAAACAACATAAAATTCCTATGGCAATTGGAAAATCTAAAAAATTTAAGAGGCCAATTCATGAACTGTTAGCAAATATTGAATCAAAGCTGACCAATCTAACAAGGTTTTATCACATCTTTAACAAAGACTAACAAATTTTTCAAAGATTAACAACGATTATCAAAATTTTAGTACAACTGTTGTCAACACAACACAAAATAAAGCAACAAATCAGAGTTCAGTACAGCAAACAGTACAAAGAAAGAATTAGCTTCATACCACAAAGTTTTCAAATTCCAAACCATTAATCTGATAATTATCACAGCAAATTCAAGTAACAAAAATTAAAGAAACTCAACCAATGCCACCAAATTTTTCAGGAAGCCTTAAATTTTGATTCTGCACACAGGTATCAAACTTGATAACCGGCACGCTTACTCAATTGCAAAATTGAATATTATAGCCAAATCATCAAAACCAAAATTTTCCAAAAACTCAACCAAAATAAATTGCAAGAATTGATTAGATTTCATTGATTCACTTCAAACACAGATCATAGACTCACTATGTAGACGTAGCACTCAGAATAATAAAGAAACAAGAACAATCAAGAAGCCAAGAACACAACAAAACTAAACAATTAAATAAACCTAAACAAAAAAAAATAAAGAAGCAAGACCAACCTTTCACAGTTCCACAACACAGCTGATGGGCAATTATCAACAAAATGTGCTCTCAAAACTCAAAATCGAAAAAAAAAGAGAGTCATGTACCTAACATAGGCGAGCAAGGCTTATGGGCGAAATAAGGTCTGAAGGCGACCAAGAATGAGCTTGATGGAGAGACATATCGCGGATGGAGGCGGCATTACAGAGGAAAAAATCAAGACTTTAAGAGGACGATGGCAGAATAGCGACGAACGATGTTGACTAGAGAAGAAAGAGACGAGGACGACACAAATGACCACGAACAGCGACGCAGACGAGCACAAATGACGATGCATTAGAGGTCAACGGTGGTAGACACGAGTGCGAACGGCGACGAGGTGGAAGGGAGGCTAATGGGGAGGCGATGAAGGTGGCATTGGTTAGGGTGCGGGCCTAACCTCCATTATTGAGAGTGCGGGCTTAACTTAGGGTGAGAGGCCTAGTTATTAAAACCGGACCGACCGTACCGTTTGAAAGTCAAAATTACCCAAAATGTGTGATATGGGTTCGAACCCCTGTCTTGTGTGAGATAAAAACCTTTCCTTGCCACCAAGCTGTCTTATTTCTCAATAATATATATGCAAATTATAATTAATATATATATCAAATAGTTTACTTCTATTTAATTTTAGTTATAAACTCACTCATTCTTAAATTAATTATATTTTTATTTAACAATAATTATAAACTCACTTATTTTTTCTTTTCATAATTATATAATATATTAATATTATTTTTTAATAAATACTTGTAGTATATAATAGTATAATAGATTTAAACTAATTAATAAATTATTAAAATTTAAAAATAATAGTTATTTTAATATAAAAACAAAATAAAAACATTTATGATAGAATAAAATTAATAAAATACGTATTGTTCTTGTTCCATATTGTTTTAAAATAGCTAGATATTCTTAAAATATTAGTGAAAAGATGTATTTTAAATTTTAGTTTTAAATTTTGACTATTTTATTTTTTATTTATAGAGGACCGAGTCAATTGATTCAACTAGTCACCCACCGATTGAACCAATAACCCAGTGACCTAATAGCTTGACCGATTCGATCATCGGTTCGGTTCTGATAACTATGGTGAGAGGTGTGGGAAGGAGATGAGGGAGAGAGGGTTCTTGAAAAATGAGGGTCCATAAATTAGGGTTCCCAAATTTGAATTTTGGGGTTATTGTACCGGCGGATTTACCATTGGAAAAAATTCGCTGGTAGCGCATAGCCTGTAATTAAAACGGTGCATTTCATTTAATTAGTTACTGTCGGATTATTTTGCCCCTAAATCTGACAGTAACGATCGCGGTAATTTCTTTTTTTCTCTCTCTAATTATTACCGGCGAATTTATTGTCGAAAAATTAAATCAAACGGTAACTTTTTTACCCAACGAATACATTGTTAAATCTGCCGGTAAACCCACCGCTAACTTTCGATGCAAAATCTGACAGTATTCAGTGTTTTTTTTTGTAGTATCAGTCCTGTACATTTTACACTAAATATAATACGAAAACTTAAATTAAGTCTTAGTCTTTTAGTTTTTGTTTTTTACTCTCAATTTCTCTTTCAAACATAGTTTAACAATTTTTTAACAAAAATAAAATTAAAAACTAATATACATTATGCTAGAAGTCAAATTAAAAATTTAAATTGAATAAATTAAAATTTTAAAGATAAAATTACAATTCAGATCAAATTGAAAAAAATAATACATTTAACAACTAAAAAAAAATAGCGAAAATGGGAAATAGGAAATTGCGAATAAAAGTAGATAGAGTCACACAGAAGGTACGCCATCCAAGGAAGCTACGTGGGAGGCACATTTTTGTCGATTTGTTGTAGAAAATTAAATCACAAGTTTGGGTGGTACACATTGAATTATCAGCTTGATATAGTGACAGGTAAGTGCCGCAAATTTGTCTTAACAAAAAGTTGCGCTATTTTTTATTTGAAAAAAATGAAAGCGATATCCCATGTCTTCATTATAGGATTTATATAACAGATCAGATTCATCATGATAAGAATATTATAATCCATACGTAGTATTCATTCAATATATATATAACAATTAACAAACAAAAAAATAGTAAAAATGTACAACTTAACCAGGTCGATTAAAAAAAATCTAAAACAAATTTAAAAATTAATTTTAATATATATATATATATATATATATATATATATATATATATATATATATATATATATATATATATTGTTTCAAGAGTTACCTGAAACGGTAATTTGAGCTTGAATGTGAAGTTCAAACTCCTTATGAAGCAGTGTTCGACTTATGCTGGTGTCGAGGTGCCACCGTTCGAGTTCCTCATGAGAATCTAGAGGGGTAGTACCTACAAGAGATTCTGATATTTAAATTAGTAAAATTTTGAGCAGATTTTTAGTAGATTAGGACACGCGAATATATCTGAAGAGTATCAATATATTTATAGTAGAGTAGGTAATCACATTTTGGAGTAGTTCTACCTTTGTATATAGATAACCCTTCTCTTTATTTTGAAAGTTTGTTGAGATCTACTTTTTAAAAGATGTAGAGATAATAGGAGATGTTTAGAGAGATAGTTACTTATTTCAATAAGTAGGGTTGGACCTTCCTGTCGTACCCGACTTTTTATGAAGTCGAACAAATAGAAGAAGCTACATTTTTTTGAATGAGTCTTTATTTTTATTGAACCTGACTTTATGTTTTTAAAACAGGATATGAATATATATGTATGTGTCTTTTAAGTTATACTTATTTTACGATATATTTTAGTTTTTTTTTCTATAGACATCATTAGATATTATTGAAACAGAAGAATATATATATATATATATTACAAGTCGAAGTCAAAATGAATGTATAATAAAACTTAAAAAAAGGATTAGGGGGTTAGAATTTAAGTGAATTTATTTTTAACTTTTTATTCATATTCATATTTCTTATAATTAGAATTACTAAGTGATTATATTTAAATTAGAAGTATTTATTATTTTCTTCGTATAGAAATGCAAATTCACAATATGTGGTTTCATCATACTTAAAAAAAGGATTAGGGAGTTAGAATTTAAGTGAATTTATTTTTAACTTTTTATTCATATTTATATTTCTTATAATTAGAATTACTAAGTGATTATATTTGAATTAGAAATATTTATTATTTTCTTCATATAGAAATGCAAATTCACAGTGTGTGGTTTCATCATGATTCTAACCAATATCGTTAATTGAATAGTTGATATTAGGGGTGTATACAACTCGATCTGATTCTAAAGTTTTGTTTTGAACTCAAGCTATCAGTGAATTTTGAGTTGTTTAATAGTAGTCCAAGTTACATATGGAAAAAAAAATCTAACCCAGAAGAATCAATTAATTGAGTTTGAACTAAAATTCGGGTCACTTAGTTTGACCTAGTCAGAAAATATGTTAACAAAATATATACACTGCATATTCAGTCACTCATAGCACACTAAAATGAAGTAAATTTCATTGTGGTTCCCGAGATTCATGTAATTACTTAATGTGGTCTTTGATATTCCAATTTCACCAATGTAGTCCTCTAGATTCAGTTCTAAATACCATAGTAATCTTTGGATATCTTTCTAGTGATAAATCAGCTGCTGCAATGCTAATGTGGCATCACTTTGCCATGCTGGATGATCCCAAAATGTTGCTATTTTGGTTTGGCACCCAGATGTGTAAAAAATGACACCATTTGGATGATATGTAGCATGTAAAACAATTTTTTTCCAACACAAATAGTTCATTCATCTTCTCTACTCCCACCCTTCCACTTCTTCGCTCTCTCTTCATCATAGGTGCTGCCGTAGAATTCTGTTAGTACGGTTAAAATATTTGAAAGAAGAACTCATTCGACTCAAGACTCATTTAGTTTTTCATTTTCTCCACGACAAGCACGAGGTTTTGACATTTTTATTATTAGTTAAGGTAACTATTTTTGTTATTTTTTCAATACAATAATGGTTCTTCGTTATATTTGAGTTGCGAGTGTGGTTAGGATTTTCTCATTGAGGAACTCATTGTAGTTTCTAGGGTTTGGTTTTGTTTAAGGTAGGATGGATTTTGCGGAAATGCTCTATTTTAATCGAATGGAACAAGAGTAGGGTAAACGATAGTCATAGTGTTAGAAAAATATGTGTTCTTATGGTATTGATTTTGTTTTTATTATGCATTAGTAGGCCAGAAAAATATGCTTGTGTTAAGTATTGATTTTAAAATTTTTACAGATGAAAGAGATGTTGGACATCATGTTTTATCATGGGGTGATTTAAAAAAATGCAGAAAGGATAATAGTATATTCTCTAGATAACAAGGCTTGTTTAGGTGATCTAGATGTGAATACTCTAGATGTCTTTTACATAAGAAACTACCATAAAAATTTGGATATAGTGACATAATGCAATGCTGATAGCATGTTCTTAGAAAAGGCTTGGAGAATGAGTTAAAAAACTTAAATAATGATAAGAAGATAAGAGAGATGGTAAATTGTGCTAGAAAAAATTGATGGAGTGATTGGTGTATATTTGGAGCACAGAGTGTCAGTGCTATAGATTTTAAAGGAAAATGAAGCAGTTGTATATTTGGATGATGATGATAGAGAGATGTGCAATGCTACTACAGAGGCTCCTATAAATCCCCCCAAATGAAACTTATGCACTCATGGTTACTCCCACCACCAATGAAAAGTTCACTCCACCAATGGCCAATTCTAGACCCAATAGGCATAGTAATTCTAGTCCGAACAAAAAGAAGTATTCTCCAAAAAAAAAAAAAAAAAAAACAGAACCATTACCCTCAAAAATCAAAGTTGCAACCACATCCAAAGTTACACAACTATCACCAACAAGTTGAAACAATCCAAAAAACCCAGTATATCTAGGAGACCCTATACAAGGTCTGCTGCTAGAGAATTTAAGAGTAAAGTCGTTAACAATGAAGTTCCCTTTAAAGTGTCTTCTGACTCTTATGAGAATGCGAATGATAGCATTTTTAGGCCAGGTCCTGGTAAAGACCGCTTCTCTAACTCTAATACTGCATGACATGAAGTTAAGATTGAGAGTAGAAATAAGCAAAGATCTAGAAAGACACAAAAACCAGAAATGTTCATCCCCTATCTAAAGGAAAGGATAAGATACTAGCTGAAGATGATGCATTGGTGCAAGATGTCAGTACTGATGAAGTTGATTTTGGGTTTCTTGGTAATTTTTCTAAAGGTGTATACTATGGCTTAGATCCTGGTG